>NW_028297441.1:486363-545363 GCF_049724085.1 Artemia sp. Qi Xiang Cuo
GTCTGTTGAACTGAATAAAAAAAAGTATAAGTGCATCTAGGTTTTCAAAAGAGCATACATACAATTTTTTAGGAAGTGTATTAAGTTTTTTTTCTTTTTCAGGAAACTTGAGGAGGCGTAAAACTAAATCAAGGAACACCATGTCTGTCCAGATTTCCAAAAGGGCGTATTATTGAAAATTGATTAAATATTTTCTCCAGCATATAAATAGTAAGTCAAAATATGGATTTTTATAAGAAAAAGCGAAAAGATTTAGAATATTATTTTCTTTACCAATGAAAAAGACTATCAAGCAGTTTGTGGCAACGAGCAAACTAGTAAGTAGAAGCGAACTAGCTCAATCGCAACCGAAACTCTAAAATCGCAGTTTTGATATCAATAGATATACCAAAAGAACCACTTTATTCTACTGATTCCAAATACATAAGATTCATCAAGTTTAATGTTACCTATCAAAAGTTACGAGCCTGAGAAAATTTGCCTGATTTTTGAACGAGAGGGAAACATCCCTAAAAGTTTTCAATGTTTAACTGTTTGTCCCAATTTTTTTTTTAAACGGCTGCTGAAACACATAGGTCGTCTAATTAGAGCAGGAAGCTTTTTAAAAGTGCTAAATCCCTTAGCGTAAAGAGCATGGTATTGAGGAGAGGGGTAACTCCTCCATATACTGAATGATTGCTTGTCATTTTGAGTTTTAATGTTTCTCCTTACTTACTGTTAGAAAAGCTTGTTTTTTTTATTTAATCTCAATCAAAAACGGACAAAATTAATTAAAAGAAAAAATAAATCCAGAGCAGAAGTTTTTCAAAAAAAATGAACAACTACATTAAACCACAAATGATCAGAAATAAAGTAAAGTATTCTAAAGCTTAAAACTACAACAAATTACCATCAATAAATAGATAAGACTCGAGACGAACAGAAATTGTAATAAATAGCCGAGTCAAACTCAAAACGAGCAGAAACTAATATATTTAAAAAAATTCTTTTTTAACTTCAACAAATCCGAAGTTATCCAGACTTTCAGCTATGAAAATAAACATGTATATTTATAAAGCTCAATGTAAGGATTATTTTCAGTAAAGTGCAAGTTATGCACTGGTCTTTAGAAAGCATGGGGGACAATAGCCCTATTCATCATAGTTTCAGCTCGTTTTGAGTTTGACTTGGTTTATTTATTATAGTTTCTATTCATTTTAGGGTTTCATTTAATTATTGATGGTAACTTTACAAGTGGAAAATTATTCAGGGTTGCCAACTTGACACATTTTATATCAAATGAACACATTCCCTTGTGCCGGGACGCAATGACATAAAAGTGGAAATTAGGGAGATAACAGGGAAAAATGGAACACATTTTGTAAATTCATGACATTAAACGAAACATTTCCCAACTGGATATATATTTTGGTAAAAAAGTTTTCACCAAAGCTGTGTTGTTTTTTTTGTTTTTTTTTAGCATCCAAGTTTTTAGAGAAATGTCTTAAGTAAATAATTTTCTCCAAAGTAAGGGATTTGCATGTTTATATGAGTTTCGTGCTTTCAAGCTAAGGCATTTTACCCAAGTTTTTTTTTCTATGGAATTTTTTCATTTTCTTTATAATTGATTTTGACTTCCGCTATGAAAGAGGTTTAAAAAACGTCGTATGTCCAATAATACAACTGTTACAAAAATTTTCCCTAGTTTTCGAGATTTCAAGATGGACTTATTTTGGCTAAAAATAACACATATTAGTTATTCAGGTGACACATTCATGGACCAACAAATTGGCAACCCTGCTGAACATTAGGTAGTGGTCTTCGTATCCCAAAGATCCTAAAATTTTTATCGGTTCTCTGTAATATTTATATTATTCATAGAGGTAGACTGTTTATCACATTTTATAATTTGCCATGTTTCCCCTCACTTAAATAAAACCTAGACCCTGAAATAAATTTTTATGTACTTGCCTAATCAACAATAGCCCATACACTCTATTTTATAAGGGAATATTTTAATTTAGAATTTTTTCCCAATTAAATAAAAAAAACAAGTTTTTTAAACCGAAAGTAAGGAGCAACATTAAAACTTAAAACGAACAGAAATTATTCCGTATATGAAAGGGGCTGTCCCCTCCTCAAAGCTTCGCTCTTTACGCTAAAGGTTTTTACTGTTTAAAAAATAGAGTCGTAAGAAAGAATCAAACTTTAGCGTAAAGAGCGAGGCGTTGAGGAGGAGACAGCCCCTTTTATATATGGAATAATTTCTGTTCGTTTTAAGTTTTAATGTCGCTCCTTAGCCTACTTTCAGTTTAAAAAACTTGTTTTTTTTATTTAATTTCAGATCGTTTTTTAGTTATTGCAGCTTTTATTTTGGCTCACCGTCATTGAATAAGAAAACAAAATTTGCATAAAAATTTACTTTTCTTTTGCTAAATGGATGTCTCTAAATTTGGTTATGACGTAATTTACAAATTAACTTACGTAACTAACTTCTATATTCGTATATTTTTCTTCTGGCAAAAAATACGAAGTTGCAGATTTTTGCAGATATGAGCTTGAAACCTATGTAATAGGGTTTCCTGATACGCTGAATCTGACGGTGTGATTTTCATTAAAATTCTTTCGCTTGTAGGGGATGTTTCCCCCCTCTTTAAAAAAATCGGGTAAATATTCTCAGGCCCGTAGCCTGTGATGAGTAATACTAAACTTAATAAAATTTATATATTTAGAATCAGCATTATAAACCCATTCTTTTGATATATTTATTGACATCAAAATTCCGTTTTAATGTTTCGATTCCTATTGAGCCGCATCGCTTGTTTTTTTTATTGTTTTTTTTATTACGTATATGTTATTACGTATATGAGGGGCTTCTCCCCTAAGTCAATACCACGCTCTTTACGTTAAAAGTTAACAAAAAATTTAATTCGCAAACCCCTGAATCACAAAGGCCGTTTAATAAGAATAGATAGCTCTTTTGAAAGCACTAAAAAAACTGTAGCGTAAAGAGTGAGGTATTGACTTGGGGGAGAACCCCCTCATATACGTTATAATTTCTGTTCGTTTTAAGTTCTAATGTTGCTTCTTATTTCCAGTTGAAAAAACTGGTTTTTTGTTTAATTTAATTTCTGATCGTTTTTTAAATAATGCTTGGAAATCCACCACCCCCTTCCTAAAAATGTCCCTTACCCCAAAGAAACATCCTCCACGGAAAGATTCTCCTGAGTAACCCCTCCTCCAGCCCCACCCTCCAGAAAAAATCCTTCCTGAAAATGTCTGTATACTTCCCAATAACCAATAAAAAATGCTGGCAAGTCCGGCGCTCCCTTTATGGCAATTTCCCTTCCCCCATGAAAACTTCCTTCATGGACAGATCCTCCAACATAACCTCCGACCCCCCCCCCCCCCTACCAGAAAAAACCCTACTGAAAACGTCTGTATACTTTCCAATAACCAATACTATATGTTAACATTGGGTAAAGTTCATAACTTTCAGCCCTCCCCCCTGGGACTTCGGGGGATTGAGTAATCCTAAAAGACATAGCTATCATATTTTCGACCATGCTGAGCAAAATGGCTATCTCAAAATTTTTATCGGGTGACTTTGGGAAAAAAATGAGCATGGGAGGGGGTCTAGTTGCCCTCCATTTTTTTTGGGTCACTTAAAAAGGGCACTAGAACTTTTAATTTTCGTTCCAATGAGCCCTCCCACGATATTCTAGGACCACTGGGTCGATACGATCACCCCTGGGAAAAAAAAACAAAAAAAACAAAAAAAAAACAAATAAACACGCATCCGTGATCTTTCTTCTGGCAAAAAATGCAAAATTCCACATTATTGTAGATAGGAGCTTGTAACCTCTATAGTAGGGTTCTCTCATATGCTGAATATGATGGTGTGATTTTCATTAAGGTTCTATAACTTTTAGGGGGTCTTTCCCCCTTTTTTGAAAATCAGCTAAATTTTCTCAGGCGCGTAACTTTTGATGAGTAGCAGTAAACTTGATGAAAGTTATATATTTGAAATCAACAATAAAATTTGATTCTTTTGATGTATCTATTGGTGTCAAAAACCCGTTTTCTAGAGTTTCGGTTACCATTGAGCCGGGTCGCTCCTTACTTGTAAGCTAATGTAAAAGAGATGGTCAGTGACTTTTCATTTGTTTAATTTTAAGAGCAAAAGCACTACTAATTAGATATTTTACTTCAAAATTATTTAAATAATTGTGTCAAAAACATTGTACACAATAGAACAAAACAGAACACAATAATTAAAATAGAGATGCTATTACAAAAAATGCTACTAGACAATTAATATCAGGTGTAGCCTTACTATTAAAATTCTTATATTATTTACTCAAGAAATTAGCTTGCTCAACTTTAGGGTTGCCAGCATAACACCTAAGAATATTTTATGTTCAAAGGACATATTTCTATGTGCCTGGACCATCATTGCGAGGTTTTCCGCTAAACGTATGGTCTAGCCCAAATCGGTGTAATCACTAGCCCAAAAAGAGTGAACGCTATTATTATGCCCTATGATAGCGCTGTTAGGGGTAAGCCGAGGAAGAAATACAATTGGTATATCAGATAATCTATACATAAGTATAAGCCGAAAGCAAAATAGAGCTCGGTGAATGAACAAAAATAACAACCCCCTCCACGTATGCCGTCGTAAAATTGACTAGTGCTTTACTGAAAGCAAATATTATATAGAGGCAAATTGTCCTTTAAACACTCGGTTTATTTCATGCATACCATGATCTATTGAAAAACAGTGTTTTACAAGCTTAAAAGAATACCTAGTACCAAACAGAAAATTCACCTCTGCAGTGTTTGTTCCAAGCTTTTAGCATATCAATGGCAAATTTACCGGATAAATATGCTCAGGCACGATAATTGATAATAGGTACTGCCCTAAGAGGCTGTTTCTTTTTTTCTAGCAGTAATAAAACAACCTTTATTCCATTTTCTTTCAGTAAAGCGCTAGTCAATTCTACCTGAAAAATATCTCTAAGCTTCCTAATAACAAATATTAAATATAAACATTGGTCAAATTTAATAACTTACTGTCTTTTCCCCGCGGGGGTCATGTGGCAAATTTCATAACTTAACTTATTTTCCCTGTGGGGGATTGTGGGGGGGGGGTCGAGACATCTCCAAAGGCATGGTTACTGGACTACTTGACTATGCCAAACAAAATGACCATTTCAAAATTTGTATTGTACAATCTTGGGAAAAAGAGAAGTGGCTGCTCTCCATTCTTTTTTGTTACTTAGAAACAACAATAGAAATTCCAATTCCCGTTCGCATGAGCCCTTGACCGACCTTCTAGGACCATTGGTTCGATACGATTACCCTTGGGGTAAAAAAAAGAAATAAACGAGCACCTTCGATCTTTCTTCTAGCATAAAATACAATCCAAATTTTTTCAGAAGGGAGCTTGAAACCTTAACTTTCTTAGATCTTTTGAGCGGCCATAATTGTCAATATGCCGGTTGAGAAAAAGAAACTATGTGGCCGATTTCGAAGCCGGGCCCCAGCACTCCGTAGGTGATAAGTATAGTCCTTCTATTGAATTCTGAGAGTCCTATGTACCAAACAGGTTTTTACAGGTTGTGTGTGTACTTTCAAGTAATTGGGTTACCAGGGTCATTTGCCTATTACAATGAACTCTTCATGGGTTGCTAGACATGTTTTTTTTATTATGACATCGATTTTTTGTGTGTCAGTCGATTAGAGAAAGTTGGTGGCTAGTCCAATATAATAACTTGATTGGTCGGTTTTCTAAAAAAAAACTTAAAGGAATAGTTTTCTTTACAATTCATATTAGTAAGAGAATTGAATTAAAAGAGAATAGTTTTTATTTGCAAGGATATTAGTAGAGGAAAAAAATGAGTGGTGCATTTACATTATTGGAGATTAATGATGGAGCTAACAAGAGTGATGTAAATACTTCTTTAGTTTACGAGATTTGCGAATTTTTTGCGAAGAGGTATTAGCGTAAAGGTATTGCGATGGTTAAGAATGCCTCACGGGTAATTAAAGAATGGGGTGCTTGCATCAACAATACAAAGAACATGCTCAGATACTTAATAGATTTGACGCTTACAAGACATATTGGTAGAAGGTATTCAATAGCTTAATTGAAAAGTAACGATATAATGACATTGTGACTTGACCTAGCTTTACCTCGCCGATGTGGTCTGTATAATAAATAAGTAACGTTTGAAAAGTATTGTCAATTTAAAAAGAAATGTCTGAAGTGTTTTGAGGGGGATGAGTTGCATGGAGGGTTGAGTTGCACAAGGGTTCAGTTAAAGGGGCTACAGTTACACGGGGGTTTCGGTTATACAGGGGTTCAGTTACAAAGGGGGCTCAGGTGCACGGGGGGTGAGTTAAATGGGGATTGAGGTCCACGAGAGTAGTGCTTTGTCGTGGTTTAGCTTGTCACAGTTACATTCTTTTGATCTTTCAAAGTTCACTTTGATTTTAGTTACATGGGGGGTTCAGTTGCACAGGGTGTTGAGTTAAATGGGGCTTGAGTTCCCCAAGAGTAGTGCTTTGTCATGGTTTAGCTTGTCACAGTTACTCTCTTTGGGCTGTTTGTGTTTCTTTGGGTTGTGTGTGTCTCTTTGGGCTATGTAAGCCACCGGTCCTCAAAAGTCCCCCAAGCCCCCTTGGGCCCCCCTCAGACCCTCAAAGGCCCTCCCCGGGCTCCCGTCTTTCGTAGGTGCATGTTGTCTGAAACTTATGTTTTAGGGTGTATGGGTTGCTATTTTTGACTTTTCGGAGTTGGATTTCTTAGTCTTTCGTTGGTGTGTGTTGTCTGAAATCTATGATTTGGGGTGTATGGGTTGCTATTTTTGACTTTTCGGAGTTGGATTTCTTAGTCTTTCGTTGGTGTGTGTTGTCTGAAATCTATGATTTGGGATGTGGGGTAACGTTTGAAAAATATTGTCAATTTAAAAAGAAACGGCTGAAAAGTGTTTTGTGGGGGATGGGTTGCTTGGTGGGGTGAGTTGCCCGTGGTTTCTTTTACAGGGGCTCCAGTGGCCGGTGGGGTTTCGTTTATCCAGGGGTTCAGTTACAAGGGGGATTCAGTTGCACGGGGGTTGAGTTAAATGGGAATTGAGTTCCACGAGAGTAGTGCTTTGTCGTGGTTTAGCTTGTCACAGTTTTAAAAGAGCTTTACGGGGATTGAGAGACTCAGTTGCCTAATTCCGTCTGATTTTTCTTTACTTGGTGGTCATTAAAAACGAAATTTTTGTGTTAAATAAGTAGTTTTTTTATCTTTTAAAAGAGCTTTACAGGGTTTGAGAGACTCAGTTGCCTGATTCCTTGTGGTTTTACTTTACTTAGTGGTCATTAAAAACTAAATTTTTTTGTTAAATCTTTTGGTTTTGTATCTTTTAAAAGAGCTTTAAGGGGTTTGAGATACTCAGTTGTCTGATTCCTTGTGATTTTTATTTACCTGGTGCTCATTAAAAACAAAATTTTTGTGTTAAATAATTAGTGTTTGTATCTGTTAAAATAGATTTAAGGTGTTTTAGATACTAAGTTGCATGATTCCATGTGGTGGTTATACAGGGGTTCAGTTACAAGGGGGTTCAGTTGCACGGGGGTTGAGTTAAATGGGGAAATGGGGAGTTAAATGGACAAACTCTTTATTGTTTTCACGAGTTAGATATATGACATAAAAATTATATTAAAGAAGATATGAAAAAATTCTCGGTCTAATTATCAAAGCTTTTCTTCAATTCACCTTTTTGATAAACAAAAAAAAAATTTCACAGAGAGAAATGATGTAGAAATTTAATTCAAGAAAATGTTGAAAAATTCTCAGTAAAGATCTATTTCTTGACGTCAATTCTTGGATTCGCAATACGGAAAGTTCATTCAAGAAATTATGAAAAAATTGTAACTAAGTAGCAAATTCCTTCTTGAATTCACCTTTTGGATAAGCAAAAAGACATTTCATTCAAGAAATTATGAAAAAATTATAATTAAGTAACAAACTCTTTATTGTTTTCACGAGTTAGATATACTACGTAAAAATTAAATTCAAGAAAATATGGAAAAATACTCAGTCTAAGTAGAAAATTCTTTCTTGATTTAACCTGTTGGATAAACAAAAAAAACATTTCGTTCAAGAAATTATGACAAAATTCTAAGTAAGTAACAAACTTTATTGTTTTCACGAGTTAGATATACGACGTAGAAATTAAATTCAAGAAATTATGAAAAAAATCGCAAGTAAGTAGCTTTTTTTTTCTCTTTATCACAAACAATTTTCACTTAGCTACACGATGTAAAAATTTAATTCAATAAATTATAAAAAATTCTCAGTAAGTAACAATCTCTTTCTTGAAGTCAACTCTTGGATGCACACAATACGGAATTTTCATTCAAGAAATTATAAAAAATATTTGTAAGTAAGTAACAAGCTCTTTATTGATTTCACCTCTTGAATATACAGTACAGATACTTCATTCAAGAAACGTGATTAAACACGTTTTGAAACTACATGCTATTTGTATGCCTTTCCTGGCACTTTCAAACGAGCGGGATTCCCACTGGTTCCTACACATTGCAAAAGTGAGCAGTACGAAAACTCCACGTTTTCAACCAGACTGGTTTTTTAGGGACCAATCGGAGAGATATGCAAAGTCGACATAGCTTTATTTCATTTTTTAAGGTTCATTTAGACGAGCTACGTGCGCGCACGTAACCTCGTCTAAATGAACCTTAAAAAAATGAAATAAAGCTATGTCGACTTTGTATATCTCTCCTGATTGGTCCCTAAAAAACCATTCTGGTTGAAAACGTGGAGTTTTCGTACTGCTCACTTTTTGCAATGTGTAGGAACCAGTGGGGAATCCCCGCTCGTTTGGAAAGGTGTCAAGGAAAGGCATACAAATAGCATGTAGTTTCAAAACGTGTTTAATCACGTTTCTTGAATGAAGTATCTGTACTGTATATTCAAGAGTCTAACCTTTGGACTTTTAAGTTTGGACCTTAAGGGTCTAGTGCCGCATCCTATATTCAAGAGGTGAAATCAATAAAGAGCTTGTTACTTACTTACAAATATTTTTTTATAATTTCTTGAATGAAATTTCCGTATTGTGTGTATCCAAGAGTTGACTTCAAGAAAGAAATTGTTACTTACTGAGAATATTTTCATAATTTCTTGAATTAAATTTCTACATCGCGTAGATAAGTGAAAATTGTTTGTGATAAAGAGGAAAAAAAGCTACTTAATTGCGATTTTTTTCGTAATTTCTTGAATTTAATTTCTACGTCGTATATCTAACTCGTGAAAACAATAAAGTGTGTTACTTAATTAGAATTTTGTCATAATTTCTTGAACGAAATGTTTTTTTGTTTATCCAACATGTGAATTCAATAAAGAATTTGCTACTTAGACTGAGAATTTTTTCATAATTTCTTAATTTAATTTCTACGTCGTATATATAACTTGTGTAAACAATAAAGAGTTTGTTACTTACTTAGAATTTTGTCATAATTTCTTGAACGAAATGTCTTTTTTGTTTGTCCAACAGGTAAATTCAAGAAAGAATTTGCTACTTAGTTACAATTTTTTCATAACTTCTTGAATGAACTTTCCGTATTGCGTATCCAAGAATTGACTTCAAGAAAGAAATTGTTACTTACTGAGAATTTTTCAATAATTTCTTGAATTAAATTTCTACATCATTTAGCTAAGTGAAAAATGTTTTTTTGTTTATCCAACAGGTGAATTCAAGAAAGAATTTGCTACTTAGACTGAGAATTTTTTCATAATTTCTTGAATTTAATTTCTACGTCGTATATCTAACTCGTGAAAACAATAAAGAGTTTGTTACTTACTTAGAATTTTGTCATAATTTCTTGAACGAAATGTCTTTTTTTTTTGTCCAACAGGTAAATTCAAGAAAGAATTTTCTACTTAGTTACAATTTTTTCATAATTTCTTGAATGAAATTTCCGTATTGCGTATCCAAGAATTGACTGAAATTGTTACTTACTGAGAATGTTTAAATAGTTTATTTAATTAAATTTCTATATAATTATGATAAGTTAACATATTTTTTGATAGAGAGAAAAAAAAAAGTTAATTACTTGCGATTTTTTAGTAATGTATAGAATGAAGAATCTGTACTGAACATCCAAGAGTTTGTTACTTACTTACAAATATTTTCATAATTTCTTGAATGAAATTTCAGTATTGTGTATCCAAGAGATAACTTCAAGAAAGAAATTGTTACTTACTGAGAATTTTTTCATAATTTCTTGAATCAAATTTCTACATCGTGTATCTAAGTCATGAAATTCTTGAATGAAATTTCCGTATTGTGTATCCATGAGTTGACTTCAAGAAAGAAATTGTTACTGACTGAGAATTTTTTCCTAATTTCTTGAATTAAATTTCTACATCGTGTAGCTAAGTGAAAATTGTTTTTCATAAAGAGAAAAAATAAGTTACTTACTTGCGATTTTTTAATAATTTCTTGAATGAAGTATCTGTACTGTATATCCAAGAGGTGAAAACAAAAAGAGTTTGTTACTTACTTACAAATAGTTTCATAATTTCTTGAATGAAGTTTCCGTATTGTGTATCCAAGAGTTGAATTCAAGAAAGAAATTGTTTTTTTCCATTATATCTTAAATGAAATTTCTGTATTGTGTATCCAAGAGTTGACTTCACGAAAGAAATTGCTACTTACTGAGAATTTTTTCATAATTTCTTGAATGAAATTTCTAAATAGTGTATCTAAGTCATGAAAACAATAAAGAGTTTGTCACTTACATGGAAGTTTGTCATAATTTCTTGAACGAAATGTCTTTTTTGTTTATCCAGCAGGTGAATTCAAGAAAGAATTTGATACTTACTTAAATTTTTTCCTAATTTCTTTAATGAACTGTCTTTTTTATTTACCCAGGAGGCGAATTCAAGAAAGAATTTGCTACTTACTTAAAATCTTTGATAATTCCTTAAATGAAATTTCTGTATTGTGTATACATGAGGTAACATGATTGTCTTACCTATTTACAATTCCTTCATAATTTCTTGAATAAAATTTCAGTATTGTGTATCCAATAGGTGACAACAATAAACTTTATTACTTACTTGCGATTTTATTATGATTTCTTGAATTAAATATCTGTATTGTGTCCAGGAAGCGAATTCAAGAAAGCTATTGTTACTTACTTACAATTTCTTCATAATTTAATGAAATGCATAAAACTATTCTAAAGAATAAAGACGGGTTAAGCTTAAAGATATTTATTGCTTAAACGTATTAACATATTCTTGAAAGAATTTGTTACTTACTTACAATTTTTGATAATTTCTTAAATGAAATTTCTGCATTGTGTATCCAAGAGGTAACTTCAAGAAAGAGTTTGTTGCTTACTTAGAGTTTCGTCATAATTTCTTGAATGAAATGTCTTTTTTTATTTATCCAAGAGGCAAATTCAAGAAAGAATTTGTCCCCATGTGTCTGACAGTAGATGTATGAAAATTCCTTTTCTTACATCTCCGATGTTTTATTAGACATTCTGAACGTTTGATATGCTAGCTTACTCTAAAAATAACGAACACATAACAGTGTAATGCATAATATATTTTTAATGAAATAATGCTATGTAGAATATTAATACAAAAATATATTATGATACATAATTAATATCAATGATTAACTTTGAACATTTTGAATCTGTTCCATAAAATAGTTCACCATGTTCTCTCTTGATATTATAGCTATTGTCTTCTCTTAGTTCGTAATCAGTAGAATAATCATTATTCCATTTTGAGTCATACACAATTTTTACTGGTTTCTCATCAATAGGCTCAATATGCTTTTCGTCTTTGGTATTATTTGGTTCAATGACTGTTTGAGCAATGGCATTAACGTTTGCTGGTGCTTTGTTTTTCATCGATTCATCTTTATATTCCATCGTGATATTTTCTGACAATGCCCTTTTTATTTTTCTGGCAATTTCACTCTCTATTATCACATTATTTTTACACAGGTAAAAGGTTCGGCATGAACAAAAGAAATGGTTTACGATATTAGTAGAAGAGTAGGCCTTTCTTTTATTGATCTTCCGTTGAATGCTAATACCCGAAAGGTGACGATAGGATGTATCAGTAGGTAATGTGTTACCTGCAACAGTAGCAAGGAGTTTTCCTCTATCATCAATGATTATTTTTATGTTGGCATTCTCTTTGAGTACAATCTTCTCTGGAGATCTGGATCTTGCATATCCACCAACATAAGAGTTAAATTTTTTCGGTATTCCAAAGAAATTTAATTCCTTACTGTCATGACAATGCATGCATACACTTCCAATAGTGCTACCACCTGTACTTGTTTCAAAGTTTAAATACTTCTCTTTGTCAGCATTCAATGCTACAATAACCTTGTTATGTAAACACACTTTATTAAAATGCTCCATCTTTACTTTTTTTTAAAGATATGACTTATGTGTGTATCGTTCCACTGCGTAAAAAATACTGATTTAATACATGCAATAGATTAGGTAGTGTGAATAACAGGTCATAGAATACCGGTGATGAAGTCACATCGTGTCTCTGACCAATCACAGAGCACAATTGTTAGGTCTGTAAGCATATTTTGACATTTTAAGTTATGTACAAAAAGAAAAAAATAAATAAAGTTGATAAATTTCGAAGTTTAAAAAAAGTGAATTAAAAACTTTTAGGATATCGAGTGTCTTTACTGAAAAGAAGAAAAATCACACGGAATCCGGCAACTGAGTCTCTCAATCCCCGTAAAGTTCTTTTAAAAGATACAAAAACTACTTATTTAACAAAAAAATTTTGTTTTTAATGACCATCAAGTAAAGAAAAAACACACGAAATTAGGCAACTGAGTCTCTCAAACCCTGTAAAGCTCTTTTAAAAGATACAACAAATGACCACCAAGTAAAGAAAAAACTACATGGAGTCAGGCAACTGAGTCTCTCAAATCCCTTAAAGCTCTTTTAAAAGATACAAAAACTACTTATTTAAAAAAAAAATTTAATTTTTGATGACCACAAAGTAAATAAAATACACGCAGAATCAGGCAACTGAGTCCCTAAATCCCCGTAAAGCTCTTTGAAAAGATACAAAAACTACTCATGTAACACACAAATTTCGTTTTTAATGACCTCCAAGTGAAGAAAAACCACACGGAATCAGGCAACTGAGTCTCTCACACCCCCTTCAGCTCTTTGAAAAGATACAAAAACTAATTATTTAACACAAAAAGTTCGTTTTTAATCACCACTCCGTAAAGAAAAATCAAACGAAAGTAGGCAACTGAGTCTCTCAATCCCCGTAAAGCTCCTTTAAAAATGTGACAAGCTAAAGCCGAACACAGCACTACTCTCGCTCGTGGAAATCCATGCCCATTTAACTCACCCCCCGGGCAACTGAACCCCCTTGTAACTGAACCCCTGTATAACCGAAACCCCCGTGTAACTGTACCCTCTTTAACTGAACTCTCATGCAACTCAACCCTCCATGCAACCCATCTCCTCAAAACACTTTTCAGTCATTTTCTCGTACTCTCGTGGAACTCAATCCCCATTTAACTCAACCCCCGTGCAACTGAACCCCCTTGTAACTGAACCCCTGTATAACCACCACACGGAATAAGGCAACTGAGTCTCTCAAACACCTTAAAGCTATTTTAAAAGATACAAAAACTAATTATTTAACACAAAATTTCGTTTTTAATGACTACTAAGTAAAGAAAAACCACACGGAATCAGGCAACTGAGTCTCTCAAACCCCTTAAAGCTCTTTTAAAAGATACAAAAACTACTGATTTAACACAAAAATTTCTTTTTTTAATGACCACCAAGTAAAGGAAAACCACACGGAATTAGGCAACTGAGTCTCTCAACCCCCGTAAAGCTCTTTTAAAAGATACAAAAACTACTTATTTAACACAAAAATTTCGTTTTTAATGACCATCAAGTAAAGAAAAATCACACGGAATTAGGCAACTGAATCTCTCAATCCCCGTAAAGCTCTTTTAAAACTGTGACAAGCTAAACCACGACAAAGCACTACTCTCGTGGAACTCAATTCCCATTTAACTCAACCCCCGTGCAACTGAATCCCCCGTGTAACTGAACCCCTGTATAACCGAAACCCCACGCGCAACTGTATCCCCTTAAACTGAACCCTCGTGCAACTCACCCCTCCATGCAACCCCTCCCCCTTAAAACACTTTTTAGCCATCTATTTTTAAATTGACAATATTTTTCAAACGTTACCCCACATCCCAAATCATAGATTTCAGACAACACACACCAACGAAAGACTAAGAAATCCAACTCCGAAAAGGCAAAAATAGCAACCCATACACCCCAAATCATAGATTTCAGACAACACACACCAACGAAAGACTAAGAAATCCAACTCCGAAAAGTCAAAAATAGCAACCCATACACCCTAAAACATAAGTTTCAGACAACATGCACCTACGAAAGACGGGAGCCCGGGGAGGGCCTTTGAGGGCCCATGGGGGCTTCGGGGACCTTTGAGGACCGGTGGCTTACATAGCCCAAAGAGACACACACAACCCAAAGAAACACAAACAGCCCAAAGAGAGTAACTGTGACAAGCTAAACCATGACAAAGCACTACTCTTGTGGAACTCAAGCTCCATTTAACTCAACCCCCGTGCAACTGAACCCCCCATGTAACTAAAATCAAAGTGAACTTTGAAAGATCAAGAGAATGTAACTGTGACAAGCTAAACCACGACAAAGCACTACTCTCGTGGAACTCAATACCCATTTAACTCAACCCCCGTGCAACTGAACCCCCCTTGTAACTGAACCCCGGTATAACCGAAACCCCCGTGTAACTGTAGCCCCTTTAACTGAACCCTCGTGCAACTCAACCCTCCATGCAACTCATCCCCCTCAAAACACTTCAGCCATTTCTTTTTAAATTGACAATACTTTTCAAACGTTACTTATGTATTATACAGACCACATCGGCGAGGTAAAGCTAGGTCAAATCACAATGTCATTCTATCGTTACTTTTCAATTGAGCTATTGAATACCTTCTACCAATGTCTCTTGTAAGCGTCAAATCTATTAAGTATCTGAGCATGTTCTGTGTATTGTTGATGCAAGCACCCCATTCTTTAATTACCCGTGAGGCATTCTTAACCATCGCAATACCTTTACGCTAATACATTTTCGCAAAAAATTCGCAAATCTCGTAAACTAAAGAAGTAATTACATCACTGTTGTTAGCTCCATCATTAATCTCCAATAATGTAAATGCACCACTTATTTTTTTCCTCTACTAATATCCTTGCAAATAAAAACTATTCTCTTTGAATTCAATTCTCTTACTAATATGAATTGTAAAGAAAACTATTACTTTAAGTTTTTTTTTTAGAAAACTGACCAATCAAGTTATTCTATTCGACTAGCCACCAACTTTCTCTAATCGACTGACACACAAAAAATCGATGTCATAATAAAGAAAAACATGTCTAGAAACCCATGAAGAGTTCATTGTAATAAGCAAATTACCCTGGTAACCCAATTACTTGAAAGTACACACACAACCTGTAAAAACCTGTTTGGTACATAGGACTCTCAGAATTCAATAGAAGGACTATACTGTGATAGGCTTGTATATATTGATTCTCGTTGTGAGTAGCAACCTAAAAATGAGTCAGCTTTGTTCGGGTACTCGGGAAAATGCAGGATTCCCCAGGGAACACACAAAACTTTGAAGTGTTTTGTCATCTAACAGCATAATTCTTTGTTTTTTACTCCATTTCATACACGTTCTGATGCTCGCTTTCTCACAATTACAGGTAATTATCAATGTCACTTATCCTTTAACTACATATTCCCATGTTCTCGCTGTGGCATATCTTTTAGAAGCTTATTTCTTTTATCTTTATTTTTGCTTTTGAGTAGTTTTAATTCTTGCTGCCGCTTATCTTCGAACCTTATGTTTCTTTGTTCTTTACTTTTATTTTTGACTCAATGTAACTGTTGCTGACGAAAGCATTCTGACTCTGTATTTATAAAAATCAAAGCATATTCAGGATGGTCAAAGGAAATAAACTAAGATTAAGAAAATCAAATAAGAAATTCTGCTGCTGGTCATTATTAAGAAACCTGTAAGTGTTTAACGTTACTGATCAATATTAGTATTTTAGTTTGATTTTGCATTCCAAAAACTGATAGATTTCACAGCTTTATACTTCTCAACTTCTGAAAATAAAAACTTTTTCAAAGTGAACAACTAGATCAGCACAATCGGTCCTGGTAAAAAAGATATAAGAAATCAAGGTAAAATTCTAGACAAGGTGCTTTAAATATATCGGTGTTTGATAGCCAAGTTCAAAAATATCGATATTCCTCAACTATGTTCATCCAATACTTAGGTATTGCTCAGTAGAACTGAATATAGTAGTAGGAGTTGGAGCTCCTATCTTATTTATCTGTAATTAAATTACCTTTTTCTTTTTGTGTATTTTACTTTGCTTGAAATACTTCTTTCATTACCTTGCAAAACAACTTTGTCTCTAAACTTTGTTACCCATCGAACACCAGACAGAGAGCGTAGAAATATTGACCGTTTTTTCTGCGTTTGCAAAAGTATCGTGTTTGTAAAACAATACCGTTTCATTAAATGTTATTAAAAAAAAAAAAAAAAAAAAACATTCAACTAAAAGTAAGGAGCAGCCTTAAAACTTAAAGCAGACTAAAATTATTCTGTGTAGAAGGGGGCTACCCCTCCTGTATTTTCCTTTCATAAGCTTTCCTTTCATTAAGCTAAAGATTTTAGTGCTTTAAAAAACCTTCCTTTTCCAATTCAACGGCCTTTGTGTTTCAGTAAACCTTCTTAAGAAATTTGGATGAAAAATCATACTTCAGAGTAAAGAGCAAGGAATTAAGGATGAGACAGCCCCCTAAATCACAGAATAATTTCTCATCATATAGATTTCAATGGTGCTCCTGAGCTGAAAAAATTAGTCTTTTTTTTAATTTAAGTTTTTATTGTTTTCCAAATCATGCCCAGGCCTGACCAAGATACCATGTGGGGTACCGGCTCCCTTAATCCACTGTCTATTGTTGTTAAAGTATGTATATCAGAAATTGTGAAGTGATTAGTACAGACCTCTTTTTTCAATTTTTCTGCTTAAGAATTAAAATGTTGGATTGCACTATATGTTTTGGATAGAATTTGAATATATTTTAAAAATTTGCAATGAATAGTATTTTTGTTCAAAAAGTCCTTATTAATATTTCTACTGCAGAATTTCCGGTGGACAAAGAGAGGCATTATTGTTCATATGGATTGAAATTTTGTGTGACGCTTGATCTTCTAAGTGACTGAAGCCACCACAACCTCTACAATAGGATTATCCTATCGACTATGACATTATACACATTTGTTTAAATATATTATTAAATTTAATTATTTTAAATTAGGTATTAAATATTCACTAATTACATATCACTAAACTTAAATAAAAAATAGAGTGAATCAACTTAGTTAAATCTACTAGTGTGACAAAAGGGTATAACCTACAATCCTCTACAACTAGGAAATATAAATATATTTTGATACTTTTAAATCAACTAGTCCCTCAGAATTCAAAATTGATTGCAAATTTGTCCCCTTTTGGACACACTCGTAGTTTGGTGCCATAAAACGACAGAAAACTATACTTTCCCGCGGCATAACTTTTAATTTACGTTTGATTGAGCTGTCTCCCAATTTTCTAAGGACCTACGATTACCACGGGGAAAAAACAAAACAAATAAACAACCATCCACGGTCTTTCTCCTAGAAAAAAAGGAAAAATTTACATTTTGTAGATTGGAGCTTGAAACATTTACAGTAGGGTTTTCCGATATGATGAATCTAATAAAGCAAGTTTCATTAAGGTCGCATGCTTTTTTTGGTGTGTTACCCTATTTTCTGAAAATCAGTTGAATTTTCCTATATTTTTAGCTTTTGGTTGGTAACAATAAACTGGATGAATTTTATATATTCAGAATCAGCATAAAAAGTCTATTCAATTGATGTTTCAATTGTCATCAAAATTCTCTTTTCACTTTTGGTGAATATTGACCCGAGTCGCTTTGTTACAATTCGTTTTAAACAACTATTTGAAAAAATTCTAATGTAATAAACAATTTTATTTGAATCTATAGTATCGAGTTGAATTGGACTATCGAAAGAAAGAGGGTCAATTTTAAAGCTACATTATAAAATATATAAGAGACTTCAGTTTGAGGTGGATAATTGTCCTGTTATGAAAATTTTTTACACGGAAATTATATAATAAAAACATGGTATATACCAGATAGGGTGAGTTTTTACTACGGGCCTTTAAAATCATAAGGATCCTGGAAAAACTCCTATTTAGAGATCTTGAAAATCTGTTAACTTTTGAGATCTTTTGACTTTTGTGATCTTGAAAATCTGTTAACCTAAGGCAGGTAAATGAAGCTTTGAGGAATGAAATTAGAGCCTAAAATGTTCAATTGAAAGCTGTTTTTAAGTTTTTGTCTCAACTTCTTCTGTAGCCTATTCTAAGGCAGCGCGCTAGCGCTGCCTAAGTAAAGAACGATGTGGCCACAATGTGTTTTTTTTTTCTTCTTCGACAGCCACTTTGTATGAAGGAGTTGTCATAGAAACATCGAAAAGGGCTCATTCGACTGAAAATTAGGGTGGCTAGTGCCCTTTTTATCAGTCGAAAGTGATTAGAGAGCAACTAGCCCCCCCCCCCCACGTCCATCATTCCCCCAAACACATCAAATCAAAATTTTGAGATAGCCATTTTGTTCATCGTAGTTGATTTCCAAATAGGAAATATCTTTTTGAGGAGGACAATCCCCCCCAACCCTCGGGGTAAGGGTTTTAAGTTATGCCCTGAGGGCATATAAGAACAATGTTGGCACAATGTACCATGTAATATTTTTTTTTACTTTAGAGCAGGGCATTTCATATGGAAGGGATCGTCGTTCAAAAGGGGCTCATTCGAATTGAAAGTAGAGATGACCCTATAACTCCGATCAGCACACCAAATATGGGCATAGAGTCATTAGGGAGAACACGTGGTTAATGGGGTCAATGACCTCTTTCACCAGGTGTGTTTTTGGCACGCTCTCAGCGAATGTCAAGAACCAGAAATTTGGAACACCTGTGCTGTCGACCTCAATTCACCTATCGTGAATCAATAATTCCCCTTAGAAACAACAAATTAATTTTCCCTTTCTTGACAGATCAATCAATCAATGACATCATCTGTCAGACTTTAAAAATTTCGGCATAGAAGCATTTCTCCAGGAATAGATCCAAGTAATTAATTTCTTGCCCTCGGGAACAACTCTTTTGGTCGAACTCCAAAGGATATTAATAACCAAAGGCCATGGAAACAATTAGGCAAGAAACATCTTAGCGATGAATTGTTTTAGCGCGCGAGAAGGTTTCATATTAATTTGAAATGCGTTACCACAGAGATGCCAATAACAAAGGAACACGCTGAATTTACGTTTAGGGATTATTTGGGCGAAACCGTTTTAGACAGGTTATGGAACTATTTCGGCGAAACAGATAGAGACATTTTAAAAGAAGATTTTGAAGAGATTTTGGAGGAGGTTTTGAGTGTGGTCGTTATAATACACAAGTTTCATTTGAATAGTGTTGTGAGGTCCTCTAACCCAACCCCAAAGGGTTCCAATCCTCCTACCCCAACCCCGAAGGAAGCCCCCGGTCCTCAAAGGCCCCCCAAGCTCCCAAAGGCCCCTCCACCGGTCCCCAAATGTCCCCCAGGCCCCCAACTGCCCCCCGGACACTCAAAGGTCCCCCAAGCTCCCAAAGGGCCACCGGCGCCCCCAAAGGCCCACCCCAGACCCTCAACGGCCATCCCCGGGCCCCCCAAAGGTCCATCGAGTCCCCAAAAGACCAACGGGGTCCCAAAGGCCATCCACCGGTCCCCAAATGTCCCCCAGGCTCCCAACTGGCCCCCCGGACCCCCAAAGGCCCTCCCCCGGCCCCCAAAGGTTCACCGAACTCCCAAACGACCGATCGGTCCTCAAGGGCCCCCCAGACCCCCAAAGGCCCTCCCTGTGCCCCAAAGGCCCTCCACCGGTCCCCAAATGTCCCCCAGGCACCCAAAGGCCCACCCGGCACCCCAAAGGCCCACCCAGACCCCCCAAAGCCAACCCCAGAACCCCAAGCCACACCCCCCGTCCCCCAAGGTCCCCCCGAGCTCCCCAAGGACCACCGACCCACAAGGGCCCCACCGACCCACAAAGGCTCTCCCCGAGCACCCGGCTTTCGTTGATGTGTGTTGAGTGAAACTTATGATTTGGGATATGTAGTTTGTTATTTTTGACTTTTCTGAGTTGGATTTCTTAGTCTTTCATAGGTGAGTGGTGTCTGAAACCTATGATTTGGGATGTGTAGTTTGCTATTTTCGAATTTTCTGAGCTGGATTTCTTAGCCTTTCATAGGTATGCGTTGTCAGAAAATTATGATTTGGGATGTATAGTTTGCTATTTCAGGCTTTTCTGAGCTAAGGTTTTCTAGTATTTCGTAGGTGAATGATGTCTGAAACCAATAGTCTGGGATGAATAGTTTGCTATTTTTGACTTTTCTAAGCTAGGTTTCTTAGTCTTTCGTTGGTGTGTGTTGACTGAAACCGATGATTTGGGATATGTAGTTTGCTATTTTTGACTTTTCTGAGCTGGATTTCTTAGTCTTTCATAGGCATGTGTTCTATGAAACCTATGATTTGGGATGGGTGGATTGCTACTTTTGACTGTTCTTAGCTGGCTTTCTTAGCCTTTCCGCGGGGTGTGTTGTCTGAAAACTATCTTTTGGGATGACTAGTTTGCTATTTTTGACTTTTCTGAGCTAGTTTTCTTAGCCGTTCATAGGTGAGTGTTGTCTGAAACCTATGATTTGGGATATGTAATTTGCTATTTCCGACTTTTCATAACCGGATTTCTTAGTCTTTCTTAGGTGTGTGGTGTCTGAAACCTATGATTTGGGATGTGTGGTTTGCTATTTTTGACTTTTCTGAGCTAGATTTCTTAGCCTATCATAGGTGTTTGTTGTCTGAAACCTATAGTTTGGGATGACTAGTTTGCTATTTTTGACTTTTCTGAGCTAGGTTTCTTAGCAGTTCATAGGTGAGTGTTGTCTGAAACCTATGATTTGGGATATGTAATTTGCTATTTCCGACTTTTCATAACCGGATTTCTTAGTCTTTCGTAGGTGTGTGGTGTCTGAAACCAATGATTTGGGGTGTGTGGGTTGCTATTTTTTTGACTGTTCTGAGCGGGATTTCTTAGCCATTCGTAGGTGTGTGTTGACTGAAACCTATGATTTGGGATGGTTAATTTGCTATTTTTGACTTTTCTGAGCTAGATTTCTTAGCCTATCATATGTGTGTCCTTTCAGAAAATTATGATTTGGGAGGTGTAGTTTGCTTTTGGACTTTTCAGAGCTAGGATTCTTAGTCACTCATAGGTGTTTGTTGTCTGAAACTTCGAGTTTGGGATGAGTAGTTGGCTATTTCAGACTTTTGTGAATGCTAAGGTTTCTTAGTATTTCGTAGGTGAATGCTGTCTGAAACTTATGATTTGGGATATGTAAATTACTATTTCGGGCTTTTCTGAGTTAGATTTCTTAGTCTTTCATAGGTGTGTAATGTCTGAAACTTCGAGTTTGGGATGAGTAGTTGGCTATTTTCGACTTTTCTGAGCTAGGTTTCTTAGCCTTTCATAGGTATGTGTTGTCAGAACATTATGATTTGGGATGTGTAGTTTGCTATTTCAGGCTTTTCTGAGCTAAGGTTTTCTAGTATTTCGTAGGTGAATGCTGTCTGAAACCAATAGTTTGGGATGTGTAGTTTGCTATTTTCGACTTTTCATAACCGGATTTCTTAGTCTTTCGTAGGTGTGTGGTGTCTGAAACCTATGATTTGGGATGTGTGGGTTGCTATTTCAGGCTTTTCTGAGTTGGATTTCTTAGTCTTTCATAGGTGTGTAGTGTCTGAAACCTATGATTTGAGGTGGGTGAATTGCTACTTTTGACTTTTCTGAGCTGGATTTCTTAGCCTTTCATAGGTGTTTGTTGTCTGAAACATATAGTTTGGGATGACTAGTTTGCTATTTTTGACTTTTCTGAGCTAGGTTTCTTAGCCGTTCATAGGTGAGTGTTGTCTGAAACCTATGATTTGGGATATGTAATTTGCTATTTCTGACTTTTCATAACCAGATTTCTTAGTCTTTCGTAGGTGTGTGATGTCTGAAACCTATGATTTGGGGGTGTGTGGGTTGATATTTTTTGACTTTTCTGAGCAGGATTTCATAGCCATTCGTAGGTGTATGTTGACTGAAACCTATGATTTGGGATGTGTGGGTTGCTATTTTTTTACTTTTCCGAGCTGGATTTCTTAGCCATTCATAGATGAGTGCTGTCTGAAACTTGTGATTTTAGATGGATAATTTGCTATTTCCGGCTTTTATTAGCTAGGTTTCATAGCCTTTCATAGGTGTGTGTTGTCAGAAAATTACGATTTGGGATGTGTAGTTTGCTATTTGAACTTTTCAGAGCTAGGATTCTTAGTCCATCATTGGTGTTTGTTGTCTGAAACCAAGAGTTTGGGGTAACTAGTTTGCTATTTCAGGCTTGTTCATTTTGAATTTCTGTCATGAAATGCAAGAGTTGGAAAATTAGGGTCTTAGTCCACCAGCTCAGTATTAGGGTCCCAGTCCACCAGCCTAAACGGTGGAAATTCACTAGCTCAGAATTGGGGTCTTAGTCCACCAGCCTGAATGGTGGAAATCCACTAGCTCAATATTGGGGTCTCAGTCCACCAGCCTTAATGGTGGAAATTTACTAACTCCGAATTAGGGTCTTAGTCCACCAGCCAGAATGGTGTAAATTAACTAGCTCAGTTTTTGTGTCTAAGTCCACCAGCCTGAATGGTTGAAATTCACATTAGACGACACAAAAACTTACACACACACAAAAACTTACACACACGCACAAAAACTTACACACACACACAAAAACTTACACACACACACACATGAAAACTACACACACACACACCAAAACTTACACACACACGATGAAAATTACACACACACACACAAAAAATTACACACACACACACACACACACAAAAACTTACACATTCACACTAAAACTTACAATCACACAAAAACTTACATGCACACAAAAAATTAAAAACACAAACACACAAAAAACTCACAAACACACACACACACGAAAACTCACACACACACACACCAAAAAATACACACACACAAAAACTAACACACACACACACACACGCACACAAAAACTTACACATGAACACAAAAAAAACTCACACACACACAATCACAAAAACATACACACACACACACACACACAAACTTACAATCAAACACAATAAAAATTAAACCCACACGCAAAAACAAACATACACACAAACTAACACGCACACACAAACACACACACACAAAAAATAACACAAGCACGCGAAAACTTACATGCACACAAAAACTTAAATTAACACAAAAAATTACACACACACACACACACAAAACTGACACATACAAACACACGAAAACTCACACACACACACACGCCAAAACTTACAAACACACAAACACAAACTTACACACACACACATACACATACACAAAAACTTACACATGAACACAAAAAACTCACACACACACACAGCACAAAGACTTACACACACACACACATACACAAAACTTACACACACACACACGAAAACTTACACACACACACGTCAAAACTTACACACACACAAAAACTTACACATGCACACGAAAACTTACACACACACACACGAAAACTTACACACACACGTCAAAACTTACACACACACACACACACACAAAAACTTACACACACACACACACACACACACACACACACACACACACACACACACACAAAAACTTACACATGCACACGAAAACTTACATGCACACAAAAACTTGCATGCACACAAAAACTTACACACACACACACACACAAAACTTACACACACACACACACACACACACAAACACACACACACACGCAAAACTTACACACACACAAAACTTACACACACACACACACACACACACACAAAACTTACACATGAACACAAAAAAACTTACACACACACGCACAAAAACTTACACACACACACACACACACAAAACTTCACACACACACACAGAACACACACACACACACTAAAACTTACACACACAAAAACTACACACACACACACACACACACACACAAACTTACACACACACACACACACACAACAGAACTTACACAAACACACAAAAACTTATATCCACACGCAAAAGCTTGGACACACAAAAACTTACACACACACACAAAGACTTACACCCACACGCAAAAACTACATGCACACAAAAACTCATGCACACACACACACACACAAACTTACACACACGCACAAAAACTTACACACACACACAAAAACTTACACACACACACACGAAAACTTACACACACACACCAAAACTTGCACACACACACACAAAACACACACACACACACACACACACACACACACACACAAACTTACACATGCACACGAAAACTTACATGCACACAAAAACTTATATACACACACACGACACTACACGCACACGTCAAACACACACACAAGAGCTTAGACACACAAAAACTTACACACACACACACACAAAAACTTACACCCACACACAAAAACTTACACACACACACACACAAAAACTTACACACACAAAAACTACACACACACACACACACACACACAAAACTACACACACACACACACACACACACACACACAAACTTACACATGCACACTAAAACTTACATGCACACAAAAACTTATACACACACACACGAAAACTTACACGCACACGTCAAAACTTACACACACAAAAGCTTAGACACACAAAAACTTACACACACACACACACACACAAAAACTTACACACACACGCAAAAACTTACACACATACACACACACACAAACATACACACAAACAAACTTACACACACACACACACACACACAAAAAACTTACACACCCACGCAAAAACTTACACACACACACACAAAAACTTACACACACGAAAACTAAAGCACACACAAAAACTTACACACACGCACAAAAACTTACACACACACAAAAACTTACCTACACACACAAAAACTTACACACACACACACACCAAAACTTATGCACACACACGAAAACTACCATATCACAGTTACATTGTCTTAATTTTTCAAATTTCATTTTGAATTTCTATCGTGAAATGCAAGAGTTGGAATATTTCAGTAGTGACTTGCTGTGCATTACCTTCTCACAGTTACATTCTCTTGATTTTTCGAAGTTCATTTTGAATTTCTGTCATGAAATGCAAGAGTTGGAAAATTGGGGTCTTAATCCACCAGCTCAGTATTGGGAACCCAGTCCACCAGCCTGAACGGTGGAAATTCACTAGCTCAGAATTGGGGTCATAGCCCACCAGCCTGAATGGTGGAAATCCACTAGCTCAATATTGGGGTCTCAGTCCACCAGCCTGAATGGTGGAAATTCACTAGCTCAGAATTAGGGTCATAGTCCACCAGCCTGAATGGTGGAAAATTCACTAGCTCAGAATTAGGGTCTTAGTCCACCAACCTGAATGGGTGAAATTCACATTAGACGAGGTTACGTGCGCACACACACACAGAGAGGATGACTAACACACAGGGACAACACACACACAAAGAGACGACACCTAACCTTTTCCGGCGAGTATGGTTAGGTTAGGTTAGGCTAGATTAAGTTAGGTTAGGTTAAGTTAGGTTAGCTCACGTACGCTTCACTTAGGTTAGCTTAGGTTAGGTGAGAGACAGGCAAAAAGTTAGGTGTATGATTAGGTTAGGTTAGGTTAGATTAAATTAGGTTAGGTTAAGTTAGGTTAGGCTAGGTTAGCCTACGTACGCGCACGTACGTAGGCTAACCTAGCCTAACCTAACTTAGGTTAAGTTAGGTTAGGCTAGGTTAGCCTACGTACGCGCACGTACGTAGGCTAACCTAGCCTAACCTAACCTAACCTAACCTAACTTAATCTAACCTAACCTAACCTAATCATACACCTAACTTTTTGCCTGTCTCTCACCCTAACCTAAGCTAACCTAAGTGAAGCGTACGTGAGCTAACCTAACTTAACCTAACCTAACTTAATCTAGCCTAACCTAACCTAACCATACTCACCGGAAAAGGTTAGGTGTCGTCTCTTTGTGTGTGTGTTGTCCCTGTGTGTTAGTCATCTCTCTCTGTGTGTGTGTGCGCACGTAACCTCGTCTAATGTGAATTTCACCCATTCAGGTTGGTGGACTAAGACCCTAATTCTGAGCTAGTGAATTTTCCACCATTCAGGCTGGTGGACTATGACCCTAATTCTGAGCTAGTGAATTTCCACCATTCAGGCTGGTGGACTGAGACCCCAATATTGAGCTAGTGGATTTCCACCATTCAGGCTGGTGGGCTATGACCCCAATTCTGAGCTAGTGAATTTCCACCGTTCAGGCTGGTGGACTGGGTCCCCAATACTGAGTTGGTGGACTAAGACCCCAATTTTCCAACTCTTGCATTTCATGACAGAAATTCAAAATGAACTTCGAAAAATCAAGAGAATGTAACTGTGAGAAGGTAATGCACAGCAAGTCACTACTGAAATATTCCAACTCTTGCATTTCACGATAGAAATTCAAAATGAAATTTGAAAAATTAAGACAATGTAACTGTGATATGGTAGTTTTCGTGTGTGTGCATAAGTTTTCGTGTGTGTGTGTGTGTGTGTAAGTTTTTGTGTGTGTGTGTTAGTTTTTGTGTGTGTGTAAGTTTTTGTACTTGTGTGTAAGTTTTTGTGTGTGCGTATGTTTTCGTGTGTGTTTGTTAGTTTTTGTGTGTTTGTGTTTAAGTTTGTTCGTGTTGGTGTTTGTTTTTTTGTGTGTGTGTGTGTGTGTGTATGTGTGTGTGTGTGTATGTTTTTGTGTGTGTGTATGTGTTTATGTTATTGCGTGTATGTGTTAGTTTTTGTGTGTGTGTGTGTGTGTGTATGTTTTTGCGTTTATAAGTTCTTGTGTGTGTAATATTATAATTGTGTGTGTAAGTGATAGTGTGTGTGTGTATAAGTTTTTGTGTGCATGTAAGTTATCGTGTGAATGTGTAAGTTTTTGTGTGTTTGTGTTTTTTTGTGTGCTTTTGTGTGTTTTTGTGTGTGTGTTTTTTTTTTTTTGTTTGTGTTTTGTGTGTGTTTGTTTTTGTGTGTGTGTGTGTGTATGTTTTTGCGTGTGTGTGTTAGTTTTTGTGTGTGTGTGTGTGTGTAAGTTTTTGTGTGTCTAAGCTTTTGTGTGTGTAAGTTTTGACGTGTGTGTGTGTTTTCGTGTGTGTGTGTAAGTTTTTGTGTGCATGTTAGTTTTCGTGTGCATGTGTAAGTTTGTGTGTGTGTGTGTGTGTGTGTGTGTGTGTGTGTGTGTGTGTGTGTGTGTGTGTGTGTGTGTGTGTGTGTGTGCAAGTTTTGTGTGTGTGTGTAAGTTTCGTGTGTGTGTGTGTAAGTTTTTGTGTGTGTGTGTAAGTTTTTGTGTGTGTGTGTAAGTTTTTGTGTGTGTGTGTAAGTTTTTGTGTGCGTGTGTGTTTGTGTGCATGTAAGTCTTTGCGTGTGGGTGTAAGTTTTTGTGTGTGTGTGTAAGTTTTTGTGTGTCTGCTTTTGTGTGTGGATATAAGTTTTTTGTGTGTCTGTGTGTCTGTGTGTGTGTGTGTGTGTGTGTGTAAGTTTGTGTGTGTGTGTGTGTGTGTGTGTGTGTTTTGTGTGTGTAAGTTTTGTGTGTGTGTGTAAGTTTTCTGTGTGTGTGTGTGGAAGTTTGTGTGTGTGTGTGTGTGTGTGTCTTTGTGCGTGTGTGTGTAAGTTTTTTTGTGTCCATGTGTAAGTCTTGTGTGTGTGTGTGTGTGTGTGTGTGTGTGTAAGCTTTGTGTGTGTGTGTTTGGCGTGTGTGTGTGTGAGTTTTCGTGTGTGTGTGTGTGTGTGTGTGTAAGTTTGTGTGTGTGTGTGTGTGTGTAAGTTTTTGTGTGCATGTAAGTCTTTGTGTGCATGTAAGTCTTCGTGTGCATGTGTAAGTTTTGTGTGTGTGTGTGTGTGTGTGTGTAAGTCTGTGTCTGTGTGTGTGTGTGTGTAAGTTGTGTGTGTGTGTGTGTGTGTGTAAGTTTTGACGTGTGTGTGTAAGTCTTCGTGTGTGTGTGTGTGTGTTCTGTGTGCATGTGTAAGTTTTTGTGTGTGTGTGTTTGGCGTGTGTGTGTTTGTGTTCGTGTGTGTGTGTGTAAGTTTTGTGTATGTGTGTGTGTGTGTGTGTTTGTGTGTGTGTGTGTGTGTGAGTTTTTTTGTGTTCATGTGTAAGTTTGTGTGTGTGTGTGTGTGTGTGTGTGTGTTTTTGTGTGTGTGTAAGTTTTGGGGTGTGTGTGTGTGTGAGTTTTCTTGTGTTTGTGTGTGTAAGTTTTGTGTGTGTGTGTGTGTGTGTAAGTTTTTGTGTGCATGTTATTTTTTGTGTGCATGTTAGTTTTCTAGTGGATTTTTAAGTTTTTGTGTGTGTGTGTGTGTGTGTGCGTTTTATTTTTTGTGTGTGTCAGTTTTTGAGTGTGTGTGTAAGTTTTAGTGTGTGTTTGTGTAAGTTTGTGTTTGTGTGTGTGTGTGTGTGTTTTTGTTTTTGTGCATGTGTGTGTGTGAGTTTTTTTTGGGTTGTTGTGTTTGTTTGTGGTTGCGTGTGTTTGTGTTTTTTTTTTTTTTTTTGTGTGTTTTTTTTTTGGTGTGTGTGTGTGTGATTTATCGTGTTTGTGTGTGTGTGTATTTTTTTTTTGTGTTTGTGTTTTTGATTTTTTTTGTGAATGTAAGTTTTTGTGTGCATGTAAGTTTTAGTGTGCATGTGTTAGTTTGTGTGTGTGTGTGTGTGTGTTTGTTTTTTTGTGTGTGTGTGTGTAAGTGTGGTCGTGTGTGTGTATGTTTTGGTGTGTGTGTGTTAGTTTTCATGTGTGTGTGTGTGTAAGTTTTTGTGTGTGTGTGTAAGTTTTTGTGCGTGTGTGTAAGTTTTTGTGTGTGTGTAAGTTTTTGTGTCGTCTAATGTGAATTTCAACCATTCAGGCTGGTGGACTAAGACCCCAATTCTGAGCTAGTGAATTTCCACCATTCCGACTGGTGGACTAAGACCCTAATTCGGAGTTAGTGAATTTCCACCATTCAGGCTGGTGGACTGAGACCCCAATATTGAGCTAGTGGATTTCCACCATTCAGGCTGGTGGACTAAGACCCCAATTCTGAGCTAGTGAATTTCCACCGTTTAGGCTGGTGGACTGGGACCCTAATACTGAGCTGGTGGACTAAGACCCTAATTTTCCAACTCTTGCATTTCATGACAGAAATTCAAAATGAACAAGCCTGAAATAGCAAACTAGTTATCCCAAACTATTGGTTTCAGACAACAAACACCAATGATGGACTAAGAATCCTAGCTCTGAAAAGTTCAAATAGCAAACTACACATCCCAAATCGTAATTTTCTGACAACACACACCTATGAAAGGCTATGAAACCTAGCTAATAAAAGCCGGAAATAGCAAATTATCCATCTAAAATCACAAGTTTCAGACAGCACTCATCTATGAATGGCTAAGAAATCCAGCTCGGAAAAGTAAAAAAATAGCAACCCACACATCCCAAATCATAGGTTTCAGTCAACATACACCTACGAATGGCTATGAAATCCTGCTCAGAAAAGTCAAAAAATATCAACCCACACACCCCCAAATCATAGGTTTCAGACATCACACACCTACGAAAGACTAAGAAATATGGTTATGAAAAGTCAGAAATAGCAAATTACATATCCCAAATCATAGGTTTCAGACAACACTCACCTATGAAGGGCTAAGAAACCTAGCTCAGAAAAGTCAAAAATAGCAAACTAGTCATCCCCAACTATAGGTTTCAGACAACAAACACCTATGAAAGGCTAATAAATCCAGCTCAGAAAAGTCAAAAGTAGCAATCCACCCACCTCAAATCATAGGTTTCAGACACTACACACCTATGAAAGACTCATAAATCAAACTCAGAAAAGACTGAAATAGCAACCCCCACATCCCAAATCATAGGTTTCAGACATCACACACCTACGATAGACTAAGAAATCCGGTTATGAAAAGTCGAAAATAGCAAACTACACATCCCAAACTATTGGTTTCAGACAACATTCACCTACGAAATACTAGAAAACCTTAGCTCAGAAAAGCCTGAAATAGCAAACTACACATCCCAAATCATAATGTTCTGACAACACATACCTATGAAAGGCTAAGAAACCTAGCTCAGAAAAGTCGAAAATAGCCAACTACTCATCCCAAACTCGAAGTTTCAGACATTACACACCTATGAAAGACTAAGAAATCCAACTCAGAAAAGCCCGAAATAGTAATTTACATATCCCAAATCATAAGTTTCAGACAGCATTCACCTACGAAATACTAAGAAACCTTAGCTCAGAAAAGTCTGAAATAGCCAACTACTCATCCCAAACTCGAAGTTTCAGACAACAAACACCTATGAGTGACTAAGAATCCTAGCTCTGAAAAGTCCAAAAAGCAAACTACACCTCCCAAATCATAATTTTCTGAAAGGACACACATATGATAGGCTAAGAAATCTAGCTCAGAAAAGTCAAAAATAGCAAATTAACCATCCCAAATCATAGGTTTCAGTCAACACACACCTACGAATGGCTAAGAAATCCAGCTCAGAAAAGTCAAAAAAATAGCAACCCACACACCCCCAATCATTGGTTTCAGACACCACACACCTACGAAAGACTAAGAAATCCGGTTATGAAAAGTCAGAAATATCAAATTACATATCCCAAATCATAGGTTTCAGACAACACTCACCTATGAACGGCTAAGAAACCTAGCTCAGAAAAGTCAAAAATTGCAAACTAGTCATCCCAAACTCTAGGTTTCAGACAACAAACACCTATGAAAGGCTAAGAAATCCAGCTCAGAAAAGTCAAAAGTAGCAACCCACACACCCCAAATCATTGGTTTCAGACACCACACACCTACGAAAGACTAAGAAATCCGGTTATGAAAAGTCGGAAATAGCAAAGTACATATCCCAAATCATAGGTTTCAGACAACACTCAACTATGAACGGCTAAGAAACCTAGCTCAGAAAAGTCAAAAATAGCAAAGTAGTCATCCCAAACTATAGGTTTCAGACAACAAACACCTATGAAAGGCTAAGAAATCCAGCTCAGAAAAGTCAAAAGTAGCAATCCACCCATCCCAAATCATAGGTTTCATAGAACAAACACCTATGAAAGACTAAGAAATCCAGCTCAGAAAAGTCAAAAATAGCAAACTACATATCCCAAATCATCGGTTTCAGTCAACACACACCAACGAAAGACTAAGAAACCTAGCTTAGAAAAGTCAAAAATAGCAAACTATTCATCCCAGACTATTGGTTTCAGACATCATTCACCTACGAAATACTAGAAAACCTTAGCTCAGAAAAGCCTGAAATAGCAAACTATACATCCCAAATCATAATTTTCTGACAACTCATACCTATGAAAGTCTAAGAAATCCAGCTCAGAAAATTCTAAAATAGCAAACTACACAACCCAAATCATAGGTTTCAGACACCACTCACCTATGAAAGACTAAGAAATCCAACTCAGAAAAGTCAAAAATAACAAACTACATATCCCAAATCATAAGTTTCACTCAACACACATCAACGAAAGACGGGTGCTCGGGGAGAGCCTTTGAGGGTCTGTGGGTCCCTTGAGGGTCGGTGGTCCTTTGGGAGCTGGGGGGGACCTTGGGGGCCGGGGGGATGGGCTTTGGGTTCTGGAGATGGCTTTGGGGGGTGTGGGGGGGCCGGGGGGGGGCGGGGTGGGCGTGTGGATGCCGGGGGGCCATTGGGGGCCGGGGGGCGGGCCTTGGGGGCCCAGGGAGGCCCTGTGGGGGTCTGGGGGGCACTTGTGGACCGAGTGGTCCTTTGGGAGCCCGGTGGACCTTTGGGGGCCGGGGGAGGGCCTGTGGGGGTCCGGGGGGCCAGTTGGGAGCCGGGGGGCCCTTTGGGGACCGGGGGATGGTCGTGGGGACCCTGTTGGTCGGTTGGGGACTCGATGGGCCTTTGGGGGGCCCGGGGATGGCCGTTGAGGGTCTGGGGTGGGCCTTTGGGGGCGCCGGTGGCCCTTTGGGGTCTTGGGGGACCTTTGAGTGTCCGGGGGGCAGTTGGGGGCCTGGGGGACATTTGGGGACCGGGTGGAGGGGCCTTTGGGAGCTTGGGGGGCCTTTGAGGACCGGGGGCTTCCTTCGGGGTTGGGGTAGGAGGATTGGAACCCTTTGGGGTTGGGTTAGAGGACCTCACAACACTATTCAAATGAAACTTGTGTATTATAACGACCACACTCAAAACCTCCTCCAAAATCTCTTCAAAATCTTCTTTTAAAATGTCTCTATCTGTTTCGCCGAAATAGTTCCATAACCTGTCTAAAACGGTTTCGCCCAAATAATCCCTAAACGTAAATTCAGCGTGTTCCTTTGTTATTGGCATCTCTGTGGTAACGCATTTCAAATTAATATGAAACCTTCTCGCGCGCTAAAACAATTCATCGCTAAGATGTTTCTTGCCTAATTGTTTCCATGGCCTTTGGTTATTAATATCCTTTGGAGTTCGACCAAAAGAGTTGTTCCCGAGGCAAAGAAATTAATGACTTGGATCTATTCCTGGAGAAATGTTTCTAGGCGGAAATTTTTAAAGTCTGACAGATGATGTTATTGATTGATTGATCTGTCAAGAAAGGGAAAATTAATTTGTTGTTTCTAAGGGGAATTATTGATTCACGATAGGTGAATTGAGGTCGACAGCACAGGTGTTCCAAATTTCTGGTTCTTGACATTCGCTGAGAGCGTGCCAAAAACACACCTGGTGAAAGAGGTCATTGACCCCATTAACCACGTGTTCTCCCTAATGACTCTATGCCCATATTTGGTGTGCTGATCGGAGTTATAGGGTCATCTCTACTATTGAAATTGAGAGTTCTGGGTCCTTTTTAATAGTCGAAAGTGATTGGAGGGTAACTAGTCCCCCCCTCCACGCCCATCATTTCCCCAAACACATCCAATCAAAAATTCGAGATAGCCATTTTGTTCAGCAAAGTTGATTTCCAGATAGAAAATGTGTTTTAATGTGGACACTCCCCCACAACCCTCAGGGCAAGGGTTTAAAGTTATGCCCTGGGGGCATATAGGGTTTTTATAGAAGGCGTAGTCATAGAAACTTCAAAACTGGCTCATTCGATTGGAAATTCGAAGGGTTAGTACCCTTTTTAATAGTCGAAAGTGACTGGAGGGAAACTAGCCACCCCCCCCCCAATCATTCCTCCCAACATATCCATTCCAAATTTTGAGATAGCCCTTTTGTTCAGCATAGTTGATTTCCAAATAGAAAATATCTTTTTGAGGAGGACACTTCCCCACAACCCTCTGGGCAAGGATTTTAAGTTATAACCTGAGGGCATATAAGAACAATTTTGGCACAATGTACCATATATTATTTTTTTACTTTAGAGCAGGGAACTTCATACGGAAGGGATCGTCGTAGAGACTTCAAAACGGGCTCATTCGATTGGAAATTGAGAGTTCTAGGGCCCTTTTTACTAGTCGAAAGTGATTGGAGGGCAGCTAGCCCAACCCCCCCCCCCCCCCCACCCGCCCCTTCGCCAATCATTCCCCCAAACACATCCAATCAAAATTTTGAGATAGCCATTTTGTTCAGCGTAGTTAATTTTCAGATATAAAATATTTTTTTGAGAAGGACACTCCCCTACAACCCTCAGGGCAAGGGTTTGAAGTTATAACCTGGGGGCATATAAGGTTTTATATAAGGCGTTGTCGTAGAAACTTAAAAAAAGGCTCATTCCATTGGAAATTCAAAGGTCTAGTGCACTTTTTAACAGTCGAAAGTGATTGGAGGGCAACTAGTCGCCCCCATGCCCATTATTCCCCCAAACACATCCAATCAAAATTTTTAGGGTCATATAAGGTTTTTGAAGAAGGCGTATTCGTAGAAACTTCAAAAAAAGCTCATTCGATTGGAAATTCAAAGGACTAGTGCCCTTTTTAATAGTCGAAAGTGATTGGAGGGCAACTAGCCTCCCTTCCCCTACGCCCATCATTCCCCCAAACACATCCAATCAAAATTTTAAGATAGCCATTTTGTTCAGCGTAGTTGGTTTCTAGATAGAAAATATCTTTTTGAGGAGGACACCTCCCCATAATCCTCGGGGCAAGGGATTTAATTTATGCCGTTAGGGCATATAAGAACAATGTTGGCACAATGTACCATATGTTATTTTTTACTTTAGAGCAGGGAACTTCATATGGAAGGGGTTGTCATAGGGATTTCAAAAGGGGCTACTTCGAGTGGAAATAGAGAATCCTAGGGTCCATTTTGATAGTTGAAAGTGATTAGTGGGCAAAAAGCCCCCTTCCACGCCGATCATTCCCACAAACATATCCAATAAATATTTCGAGATAGCCATTTTCTTCAGCGTAGCAGATTTTCACATAGAAAATTTTTTTTTGAGAAGAACACTCCCCAACAACCCTCAGGGCAAGGGTTTTAAGTTATCCGTGGGGGCATATAAGAGTTTATATAAGGCGTTGTCGTAGAAACTTAAAAAAAGGCTCATTCGATTGGAAATTCAAATGGCTAGTGCCTTTTTAATGGTCGAAAGTGATTTTCGGGCACCTAGCTCCCCCCCCCCACACGCCCATCATTTCCACAAACACATCCAATCAAAATTTTGATATAGCAATTTTGTTCAGCGTAGTTGATTTCAAGATAGAAAATTTGTTTTTAAGGAGGACACTCCCCCACGACCCTCAAGGCAAGGGTTTTAAGTTATGCCCTGAGGGCACATAAGAACGATGTTGGCACAATGTAGCCTACTATTTAATATTTTTTTTCTTTAGAGCTGGGCACTTCATCTGGAAGTGGTCGTCGTAGAAACTTCAAAAGGGGCTCCTTCGATTGGAAATCGAGTTCTAGGGCCCTTTTTAATAGTCGAAAGTGATTGGAGGGCAACTAGCCCCCCCCCACACTTATCATTCCCCCAAACACATCCATTCAAAATTTCGAGATAGTCATTTTGTTCATCGTAGTTGATTTCCTGATAGAAAATGTGTTTTTTAGGAGGACACTCCCCCACAAACCTCAGGGCAAGGGTTTTAAGTAATGCCCTGGGGGCATATAAGGTTTTATATAAGGCGTTGTCGTAGAAACTTCAAAAAAGGCTCATTCGATTGGAAATTCAAAAGGCTAGTGCCCTTTTTGACAGTCGAAAGTGATTGGAGGGCAACTAGCCCCCCCCCCCCCCCACGCCTATTATTCCCCCAAACACATCCAATCAAAATTTTGAGATAGCCATTTTGTTCAGCGTAGTAGATTTCCAGATAGAAAATTTTTTTTTTAGAAGGACACTCCCAAACAACCCTTAGGGCAAGTGTTTTAAGTTATCCGTGGGGGCATATAAGAGTTTATATAAGTCGAAAGTGATTGTAGGGCAACTAGTCCCCCCCCACGACCATCATTTCCACAAACACATCCAATCAAAATTTTGATATAGCAATTTTGTTCAGCGTAGTTGATTTCAAGATAGAAAATTTGTTTTTAAGGAGGACACTCCCCCACAACCCTCAAGGTAAGGGTTTTAAGTTATGTCCTGAGGGCACATAAGAACGATGTTGGCATAATGTACTATTTAATATTGTTTTTCTTTAGAGCTGGGCACTTCATCTGGAAGTGGTCGTCGTAGAAACTTCAAAAGGGGCTCCTTCGATTGGAAATCGAGTTCTAGGGCCCTTTTTAATAGTCAAAAGTGATTGGAGGGCAACTAGCCCCCCCCCCCCCCACATCCATCATTCCCCCAAACACATACATTCAAAATTTTGAGATAGTAATTTTGTTCAGGGTAGTTGATTTCATGATATAAAATATGTTTTTGAAAAGGACACTCCCCCACAACCCTCAGGGCAAGGGTTTTAAGTTATGCCCTGGGGGCATATAAGGTTTTATATAAGGTGTTGTCGTAGAAACTTCAAAAAAGTCTCATTCAATTGGAAATTCAAAAGGCTAGTGCCCTTTTTGACAGTCGAAAGTGATTGGAGGGCAACTAGCCCCCCCCCCCACGCCCATTATTCCCCCAAACACATCCAATCAAAATTTTGAGATAGCCATTTTGTTCAGCGTAGTTGATTTTCCGATAGAAAATTTTTTTTTGAGGAGGGCACTCCCCCACAACCCTGAGGGCAAGGGTTTTAAGTGAGGGCATATAAGAACAATGTTGGCACAATGTACTATTTAATATTTTTTTTTCCTTTAGAGCTGGGAACTTCATATAGAAGTGGTCGTCTTAGAAACTTCAAAAAGGGCTCATTCGATTGGATATCGAGAGTTCTAGGGCCCTTTTTAGTAGTCGTAAGTGATTGGAGGGCGACTAGCCCCCCCCCCCCTCCAGGCCCATCATTCCTCCTAACACATCCAATCAAAATTTTGAGATAGCCATTTAGTTCAACGTAGTTGATTTCCAGATATAAAATATGTTTCTGAGAAGGACACTCCCCCACAACCCTCTTGAGGGTTGAGGGTAAAAATTTTGAGGGTCATATAAGGTTTTTAAAGAAGGTGTTGTCGTAGAAACTTCAAAAAAAGCTCATTCGATTGGAGATTCAAAGAACTAGTGCCCTTTTTAATAGCCAAAAGAGATTGGAGGGCAACTAGCCCCCCCCCCCGCCCATCATTCCCTCAAACACATCCAATCAAAATTTTGAGATAGCCATTTCGTTAAGCGTAGTTGATTTCAAGATAGAAAATATCTTTTTGAGGAGGACACCTCCCCACAACCGTCGGGGCAAGGGATTTAAGTTATGCCCTGAGGGTATAGAAGAACAATGTTGGCACAATGTACCATATATTATTTTTTACTTTAGAGCAGGGCGCTTCATATGGAAGTGGTCGTCGTAGAGACTTTAAAATGGGCTCATTTGATTGCAAATCAGGAGTTCTATGGCCCTTTTTAATTGTCAAAAGTGATTGGGAGACAACTAGCCCCTCCCCCTCCACGCCCATCATTCCCCCAAACACATCAAATCAAAATTTCGAGATAGCCATTTTATTCAGCGTAGTTGACTTCAAGATAGAAAATTTGTTTTGAGGAGGACACTCCCCCACGACCCTCGCGGCAAGGGTTTGAAGTTATGCCCTGAGGGCACATAAGAACGATATGGGCACAATGTACTATTTATTATTTTTTGCCTTTAGAGCAGGGCACTTCATATGGAAGGGGTCGTCATACAGACTTCAAAAGGGGCTCCTACGATTGGAAATTGAGAGTCCTAGGGCTCTTTTTAGTAGTCGAAAGTGATTGGAGGGTAACTAGCCCCCCCTCCCCACACCCATCATTCCCCTAAACACATACAATCAAAATTTCGATATAGTCATTTTGTTCAGCGTAGTTGATTTCCAGATATAAAATATGTTTTTGAGAAGGACACTCCCCCACAACCCTCAGGGCAAGGGTTTTAAGTTATGCCCTGGGGGCATATAAGGTTCTATAGCAGGCGTTGTCGTAGAAACTTCAAAAAAGGCTCATTCAATTGGAAATTCAAAGGGCTAGTGCCCTTTTTAACAGTCGAAAGTGATTGGAGGGCCACTAACCTCCCACACGCCCATTATTCCCCCCAAAACATCCAATCAAAATTTTGAGATAGACATTTTGTTCAGCGTAGTTGATTTCCAGATAAAAATTTTGTTTTTGAGGAGGACACTCCCCCACAACCCTCGGGGCAAGGGTTTTAAGTGAGGGCATATAAGAACAATGTTGGCACAATGTACTATTTAATATTTTTTTTTCCTTTAGAGCTGGGAACTTCATATGGAAGTGGTCATCGTAGAAACTTCAAAAGGGGCTCATTCGATTGAATATCGAGAGTTCTAGGGCCCTTTTTAGTAGTCGTAAGTGATTGGAGGGCAACTAGCTCCCCCCCCCCTCCAGGCCCATCATTCCTCCAAACACATCCAATCAAAATTTTGAGATAGCCATTTAGTTCAACGTAGTTGATTTCCAGATATAAAATATGTTTCTGAGAAGGACACTCCCCCACAACCCTCAGGGCAAGGGTTTTAAGTTATGCCCTGGGGGCATATAAGGTTTTATATAAGGCGTTGTCGTAGAAACTTCAAAAAAAGTTTATTCAATTGGAAATTCAAAGGGCTAGCACCCTTTTTAACAGTCGAAAGTGATTGGAGGGCAACTAGCCCCCCCCCCCCCCACGCCTCTTATTCCCCCAAACACATCTAATCAAAATTTTGAGGGTCATATAAGGTTTTTAAAGAAGGTGTTGTCGTAGAAACTTCAAAAAAAGTTCATTCGATTGGAAATTCAAAAAACTAGTGCCCTTTTGAATAGCCAAAAGGGATTGGAGGGCAACTAGCCCCCCCCCACGCCCATCATTCCCGCAAACCAATCCAATCAAAATTTTGAGATAGCCATTTCGTTAAGCGTAGTTGATTTCAAGATAGAAAATATCTTTTTGAGGAGGACACCTCCCCACAACCGTCGGGGCAAGGGATTTAAGTTATGCACTGAGAGCATAAAAGAGCAATGTTGGCACAATGTACCATATATTATTTTTTTACTTTAGAGCAGGGCACTTCATATGGAAGGGTTCGTCGTAGAGACTTTAAAAGGGGCTCATTCGATTGGAAATCAGGAGTTCTAGGGCCCTTTTTAATTGTCAAAAGTGAGTGGAGGACAACTAGCCCCCCCCTCCACGCCCATCATTCCTCCAAACACAACCATTCAAAATTTCGAGATAGCCATTTTGTGCAGCGTAGTTGATTTCCAGATACAAAATATGTTTCTGAGAAGGACACTCCCCCAGAACCCTCAGGGCAAGGGTTTAAGCTATGCCCTGGGGCATATAAGATTTTATATAAGGCGTTGTGGTAGAAACTTCAAAAAAGGTTCATTCATTTGGAAATTCAAAGGGCTAGTGCCCTTTTTAACAGTCGAAAGTGATTGGAGGGCAACTAGCCCCCCCCCATGCCTCTTATTCCCCCAAACACATTCAATCAAAATTTTGAGGGTCATATAAGGTTTTTAAAGAAGGTGTTGTCGTAGAAACTTCTAAAAAACCTCATTCGATTGGAAATTCAAAGAACTAGTGCCCTTTTTAATAGTCAAAAGGCATTGGAGGGCAACTAGCCCCCCCCCCACGCCCATCATTCCCGCAAACCCATCCAATCAAAATTTTGAGATAGCCATTTCGTTAAGCGGAGTTGATTTCAAGATAGAAAATATCTTTTTGAGGAGGACACCTCCCCACAACCCTCGGGGCAAGGGATTTAAGTTATGCACTGAGAGCATAAAAGAGCAATGTTGGCACAATGTACCATATATTATTTTTTTACTTTAGAGCAGGGCACTTCATATGGAAGGGGTCGTCGTAGAGACTTTAAAAGGGGCTCATTCGATTGGAAATCAGGAGTTCTAGGGCCCTTTTTAATTGTCAAAAGTGAGTGGAGGACAACTAGCCCCCCCCCTCCACGCCCATCATTCCCCCAAACACATCCAATCAAAATTTCGACATAGTCATTTTGTTCAGTGTAGTTGACTTCAAGATAGAAAATTTGTTTTGAGGAGGACACTCCCCCACGACCCTCGCGGCAAGGGTTTTAAGTTATGCCCTGAGGGCACATAAGAACGATATGGGTACAATGTACTATTTAATATTTTTTTCTTTTAGAGCTGGGCACTTCATATGGAAGTGGTCGTCGTAGAAATTTAAAAAAGGGGCTCATTCGATTGGAAATCGAGAGTCCTAGGGCCCTTTTTAATAGTCGAAAGTGATTGGAGGGTAACTAGCCCCCCCCCACACCCATCATTCCCCTAAACTCATACAATCAAAATTTCAAGATGGTCATTTTGTTCAGCGTAGTTGATTTCCAGATATAAAATATTTTTTTGAGAAGGACACTCCCCCACAACCCTCAGGGCAAGGGTTTTAAGTTATGCCCTGGGGGCATGTAAGGTTCTATAGCAGGCGTTGTCGTAAAAACTTCAAAAAAGGCTCATTCAATTGGAAATTCAAAGGGCTGGTGCCCTTTTTAACAGTCGAAAGTGACTGGAGGGCCACTAGCCTCCCCCACGCCCATTATTCCCCCAAAAACATCCAATCAAAATTTTGAGATAGCCATTTTGTTCAGCGTAGTTGATTTCCAGATAGAAAATTTGTTTTTGAGGAGGACAACCCCCCCCCCCACAACCCTCGGGGCAAGGGTTGTAAGTAAGGGCATATAAGAACGATGTTGGCACAATGTACTATTTAATTATTTTTTTTCCTTTAAAGCAGGGCACTTCATGGAAGTGGTCGTCGTAGAAACTTCAAAAGGGGTTCATTCTATTGGAAATCGAGAGTTCTAGGGCCCTTTTTAATAGTCGAAAGTGATTGGAGGGCGACTAGCCCCCCCCCCCCCCTCACACCAATCATTCCTCCAAACACATCCAATCGAAATTTTGAGATAGCCATTTTGTGCAGCGTAGTTGATTTCCAGATACAAAATATGTTTCTGAGAAGGACACTCCCCCAGAACCCTCAGGGCAAGGGTTTAAGCTATGCCCTGGGGCATATAAGATTTTATATAAGGCGTTGTGGTAGAAACTTCAAAAAAGGTTCATTCATTTGGAAATTCAAAGGGCTAGTGCCCTTTTTAACAGTCGAAAGTGATTGGAGGGCAACTGACCCCCCCCCCACGCCCATTATTCCCCCAAACACTTGAATTTGAATTTGAATTGAATTTATCAAGTATTTTGGGCAATAGGTTGCATCAAGACTGGGCTGGGTAATTGTAGACAGAGAAAAGCCAAGACAGATAGTCCAAGTAATTGAGAGGCCAATGTTTTTTTTTTTTTTTTTTTTTTTTATATATATAAGCTGTTTTTTGTGTGTGTGCGTTTTCGTTTTTTTAGGTATGTTTAGTATCTTGCAGTATTACAGTATTGGTATGATTGTTGTGATTTTATTTATTTATTTATTTTTATTTTTTGTTTTTATTTATAGACTCTTAGTTATTTTTTATTTATTTTATTCTGTGTATTTTACAATGCAGGTTTGATACACAGTCTCCGTAAGTTATATGAATTTTTCTAACTCAGGCTCTGGGGATTTTTACTCCCTTGATGGGCGTTTACTCAATTACAAAGAAACTCCTTAGATGTTTTGAGCATTATTAATAATTCTATTGGTCAATTTAAAATAAATTCCCTAAATATTTCCCAATGAATTAATAGTAAATATGTTTCTGATTTAAAGTGGGCTACTAGACGAGATGATCATTTTTCCGTCCTTCAACTTAATACTCAGATTCTATGCTCACTGATTGACCAGTTGAGCCAGATAGTTTTTGATGGGCGACCCAATGTTATGGGATTATGTGAGACCTTTCTTCATTCTAGTAATGAAATACTTTTAGATAAACCCGATTACAGAATAGAGCGACTAAATCTCAGAAGGATGGCAAAGGGTGGATTAGTAATTTATATTTCTGACATTTTTCCCTATATTGTTCAAAGTGATCTGTCAAGAAATGACGAAAGGATTTTTGAATCCCAGTTTATTGAAATTAAATCAGAAAATAAGGTTTCGATAATTGGTAATGTTTATAGATCTCCCAGTGGATCAGTCCCTTCTTTTCTTCGGGTCCTTGATGAGGTCTTGGATTTAATAGGCAGACGTCCATGTGAACTTGTAATAATGGGAGACTTTAGCTGAAATCTAATTGGCATGACTTCCTCTACTACTGTCTATTTTTTCTCAGATATGCTTGCTGCTGGTGTTCTATCAACAACCTGCATTCTGAAACGTGTAACTGATACAACAGCGTTTTTAATTGATAATACTTCTTCGTCTCTTAATTTGGTTCGGACTCCTGTTGTAGTGAGTGATATTTCAGACCATTTTCCTGTATTTTCCAGTTTTATCATTGAAAATACATTGAATAGGGACACTCTAGCATCTGCTTCAGTTTCTTTTAGGTTTAGTTTGAATGAATTGATCCGCCTTAGATCTCATTTAGCTGAGAAGACATGGAATATTTTTGGTGAGGATAATGATTTTTGTTCAAAGTCTGATTCCTTTTATGAGTCAGTAAAGGAGTCTATTTTTGATGTATGGGCCCTGTCCCCCTTTACTTCAAGGTCATAAATAGCCATTCCTCCTAACCTACGGATGAACCCTAGTGTTTTAAATAGTTGGAGAATGGAAAATAAGATTTGGAAAGTTTTTAAGTCAGCAATACCATCTTTGAGTACTGGACGTCTTCAGCGATTGAAACTCTATAGGAATGTTTTTAGTTCTTTATGCCGGAAGGCTATGAGTGATATTTCAGACCATTTTACTGTATTTTCCAGTTTTATCCTTGAAAATACATTGAATAGGGACACTCTAGCATCTGCTTCAGCTTCTTTTAGGTTTGGTTTGAATGAATTGATCCGCCTTAGATCTCATTTAGCTGAGAAGACATGGAATATTTTTGGTGAGGATAATGATTTTTGTTGAAAGTCTGATTCCTTTTATGGGTCAGTAAAGGAGTCTATTTTGACGTATGTGCTCTGTCTCCCTCTACTTCAAGGTCAAAAAGATCTATTCCTCTTAACCCATGGATGACCCCTGGTCTTTTAAAGAGTTGGAGAAGGAAAAATAATCTTTGGAAAGCTTTTAAGTCAGCAAAGCCATTTTTGAATGCTGCACGTCTTCAGCAATTGAAACTCTACAGGAATGTTTTTAATTCTTTATGCCGGAAGGCTAAATTCCTTTATTATTCCAAAAAATTCTCGGATTGTGGGAATGATATTCGAAAAACATGGCAAGTGATTAATTCCGTCTTCAAGTGTTCTTCTCAGGCTCCTTCTATCCCTCCAAGTCTTGTAGTTGGTGATGTGGTTGTTGAGGGTATCTCATCTGTTCAAGAAGCATTTACATCTTATTTTGCCAATATTGGGAAAACCACTGCTTCTTCAGTCAGGTCTTCACAGTCACAACCACATTACAAATCTTATCTTGGTCTACATTGTCTCAAATCGATGGTGTTATATTCTGCTTCTGTTGTTGAAGTAGCCAGGATTGTAAATAGCTTGAAGGATTATTCGTCGTCTGGCCCTGACTGTATTCCAACTAGGGTAGTTAAATTCATTCTTCCTTCTATCATTTCTCCATTGACAAAGCTTATAAATCTTTCTTTTGAAAATTGTATTTTCCCCGGTACTCTTAAGCGAGCGAGAGTAACTATTTTGCATAAGGGTGGACCAAGAAGTGATTCAACTAGTTATTGCCCTATGTCTTTGCTGTCTGTTTTTAGTAAAATTTGTTGAAAGGCCATTTTTTTCAGTCTGCTAGGTTTTCTAGAGACTAAGAGTTTTCTTTCGTGATTTCAGTTTAGGCTCTGATATACAAATCCTAAGGAGACTGCGTGTGTAGGTATTTGAAGTTTTCTCCACACCGCGCTTGACTCTGGTTTGATTCCTGCAGCTATATTCCTAGATGTCCGTAAGACTTTTGACTCTTTAACTCATTAGATTCTGCTATATAAGTTATCAGAGAATGGTGCAATAGGACACGCTAACGCTTGGTTTGGTCGTTATTTATCAGACAAAACTGTCTCCGTAGATTTCTTCTCCCGCTTGTCATCGGAAGTTGAAATTTACGTTCCTCCAAGCTCTGTTCTTGGACCGTTTCTGTTTTTGATTTATGTTAATGACCTTATAATTGCGGTTAAGAATCAAAACCTACACTGTGCTGTCGCCTATGTCATCTTGAATCTTTCTATGCTAAAAAAAATCCATCGTCTCAGGATGTGGACACTCTCGTTGCTTATGCTGATGACAGTACCATTGGTACTATAGTAGGAACTGAGTCTGAGATTCTTCCTAAATTATTTGAGCTTTTTGAGAGAGTTGTTCTTTGGTTTGATGCAAATTGCCTTGCCCTAAATATTGATGTCATTTTTTCCAATTTTCCCCGTATTTCTCTGGCGTGCCCGAGTTAACTAATATCCAGCTTTCAAGGGGCTCTCTCAGTAGACCTAAGGAACAATATGTCCGATTTCTCGGTACTCTTCTCGATGAAAACCTTTCATTTAAGCATCATATTGGACTAATTAATATGAAGATCTCAAGGAGTCTTGGAATTTTGAGGAAGCTAAAACACATTTTTCCTGGATCAGTTTTAAAAATTCTGTTCCATTGCTGAGTTCAGTCCTACGTCTCTTGTTGCCCTACAATATGGATGTCAACTTTCCCTTCTTTTTTGAAACCACTTTCTAAGTTATATGATGAGGCAAGAAGGCTTATACGAGAAACAAATTGCTCTATATCCAAGCAAATTAGCCCATTCCTTGATTCGCTGTCTCTTTACATTCTTTTGTGCGCGTCTTTCACTTTTCGTCAAATACTGGGTGATGTTCGCAGAGTCCTTCAAACTATTCTTTCTTTCATAGCTGATAGGTCTTCGCATCATCTTCTCAATTCAAGGAATATTAATATTTTATTTAATCCATCGGTGAGGTCTGACTTTAATCCATTAACTGCTTGTCATATAGTTTGGAATAGCCTATCTGAGTCAGCTCAAGAATGTCACTCGTTTGATAGATTCAAAAGAATTAAAAACAAAATTTTAATGTCTTGATTTTTCATGTTTAAATTTATCATTGTTTTTTGTAATTTTTTTTTTGGGGGGGGGGGGGAGGGGGTGACTAGCCTGGGTTGGAAACGTTTGTTGTGAGGGGTACTGAGTTTGTCTATTATTTTTTGTGGCTTGGCTTAAATTATATTTTTGCAATTTGGTTTAATTTATAGGATTGTCCTACATCCTTTTTTCTCTTTTTTTTTTGTTCGGGGGTGGGGTCTCGTAAAAATCGCTTTTTCTTTGGGTCTTTTAATTTTTTTTTCTTCTCTTTTTTGTTTTGTTTTGTGTACGTGTGTGTTGAGTCTTTGAAAGGTTGAAATGCATTATGTTGAAATTACTTTTTTTTTTTTTTTTTTTTTTTTTTTTTTTTTTTTTTTTTTTAGTATTTATGTTATTTCTGTTTTTCCCCTGTTTTTTTTTTTTTTCTTTGCCATAGAACCTTACGGGGGTTCTATATTGATGTGTTTTTGTCGTAAATTTATTGGTTGAATAAATTGATTATTCAACCACATGAATAAATAGTCCACATGGAATAATTTGATTGCTTGGTAGTCCCCTGTTTAGTCTTTGATTTTTTCTCTCTCTTCTTTTTTTATGTGGATCTTTGTTTTTTATGATTTTTTTTTCTTGTTTATTTTTTTTGTTTATTTTTTTTTTTTATTTATTTTTTTTCTTGTGTTGAGTCTCCTAAAGGTGTGAATGTATGATGCTGAAAATATTTTTGTTTTTTATGTATTTGCTTCATTTTGTTTCTCTCCTGTTTTTTTTTCCTGGCCATAGAGCCTTACAGGGGAGTTTATATTGAAGTTTATTGTGTTAAGTTTATTGATTGAATAAATTGATTGATTGATTGATTGATTGGAGGGCAACTAGACCCCTCTCCACGCCCATCATTCCCCCAAACACATCCAATCAAAATTTCGAGATAGCTATTTTGTTCAGCGTAGTTGATTTCCAGATAGAAAATATGTTTTTGAGAAGGACACTCTCCCACAACCCTCAGGGCAAGGGTTTTAAGTTATGCCCTGGAGGCTTATAAGGTTTTATATAAGGCGTTGTCGTAGAAACTTCAAAAAAAGGCTCATTCGATTGGAAATTCAAAGGGCTGGTGCCCATTTTAATAGTCGAAAGTGATTGGAGGGCAACTAGCCCCCCCCCACGTCCATTATTCCCCCAAACACATCCAATCAAAATTTTGAGATAGCCATTTTGTTAAACGTAGTTCATTTCCAGATAGAAAATATCTTTTTGAGGAGTAAACTCCCCCACAACCCTCAGGGCAAGGTTTTTAAATTATGCCCTGGGGGCATATAAGGTTTTTATAGAAGGCGTTGTCGTAGAAACTTCAAAAAAAAATTTGCGAATGGTATTAAGTTTTTCATTTCAGGTCAACTAGAGGAGGTATGAAACTAAATTAAACAGTGCTAGTTGTGTAAATCTTTTAAAAAGGATGTAGTTTGTAGAAACTTGTTGAAAAGTTTTCTCCAGCGCGCAAATAGTAGGCCAAACTATAAACTATTAAAAAAAGAAAAGATTTAAATAATTATTTTGTTTTTCCCTGAAAATACTGTGTCAATATAAAACGATTAGAAATTAATTAAAAAAAACTTCTTCCACAAAATAATTTTTTCAAATAAAAGTAAAGAATTATATGAAACCAAAAATGAGTCACTATAAAGTCGTATGATCTACAACGCGGGATAGTACTACGAAACAGCATTGATAAATAAATAAAACCCAAATCGAACAGAAATTACTATAAATAACCGAGTCAAACTCAAAATGAGTAGAAAATAGCATGACTATGGCGCAAAACCCCTATGCCGTCCCAAAGACAGAATAGAAGTTACACTTTACTGAAAAAAAATATAAATGAATGTGCATTGTCAGTTTAATATACATATACTGATATTTAGTAATCAAAATGTTAATATTATTTCATTTATTAATGTTGTAAAAGTAAAAACATTTATATTTTTTCAGTAAAGTGCAAATTTTGTTCTGGCCTTGGGAAGGCATAGGGGTTTTGAGACCAACTTATGTTAATTTTTGCTCGTTTTGAGTTTGACTCGGTTATTTATTGTAATTTCTGTTTGTTTTAGGTTTCATTTATTTATCGATGCTGATTTGTGGTAGTTTCACGCTTGCAGATTATTTGATTTTATTTTTGCTCATTTTTTGTTTAATTGAGTTCTTTACTTTTCTTTGAAAAACTTATTTTGTGGAAAAAGTTTTTTTTTTTTAATTAATGTTAAACTAAATCAAACAGCAATTTGTGCATCCAGTTTGTCAAAAAGGGGGATCTGAAATACCTTAAGAACATCTGAGGGTATTAAATTGAAACTTTCAGGACGTGTTGAGGGGTTGGCTGAAAAGTGGTTGGAAGGCTGCCAGCCTCCTTGCATGCCCTTTTAAGCTGCCTTCCCTCCAAAAAAATCCATAAAAACTTTGAAAGAGTCATCTTGTTCAAAATAGTCTAAATGTCAAATAAATGCACCTTTTGGTTAACATAACTCCTTTTAGCTTTTGAGAGGCTTTCCGAACATAATAGAGCACACTGTGTGAATGCTGGTTGTCAGACGGGCATATCATTGGTATCTAAGGAATGGCTAAGGGCATTACATTGAAAATATCAGGTGATGTCGAAGAGGTATCGGAGGGCAACCAGCCTCCTTGCCCTTTTTAGATGCCCCTTCCAAGGGTGGCGCCAGAAAATTTTTCAGGGTGGGGGGGGGGGGGCAATTGCCAAAATATCAGTGGTGGTTGGGTGACAGGGAATATATTTCAGAAAATTGTTTCGTATGAATAAGTTTATTGTCAAATTATTTTAGGAAAAAACTCTCAAAAAAAAGAGCGATTAAATTACATTCGAAATGAAAGAAAGTATACTAAATTTTAAACGAAAATGATTCCCGGCCAAGGGATAAATTTATTTAACCAATAATATATTTAATTATTATGGATTTAATCTTAAAAGAAAATCAAACTCAAACCAAAATTACAGAAAGATTTATTGCTTCCGTATATTATAACAGAAGTTAACTCGTCTTATGCATTTTCCTGCGCCTTAGAATAGCATACACAAATAGCAGAGATACTAAGACATTACCCTGCTTGCATAGATAGTACGTTTCGATTTCACAGCAGCCATGTAAAATGTACCTCTTTCACAATAGAACAATCCTTCCCCCTCGAACTTAAATCCCTTATATATTCAGACATTAAAAAAAATAGAATAGCGAAAGAAAAACAAAATTTAAACTTACTTTCCAGCTGTCAAATTGACCCTCTTTCTTTTTATTGTCATATTCAACTAAATAAAATGAACAGGTTAAAAAAAACTTTCGTCACAAGAGATTCTTATCAAATAGTCTGCGATAAAAAAAAAACTGGAAGTAAAAAGTGGCTTGGGCCAATATTCACCAAAACACAAATGGAATTCTCATGACAATTGCTAAACCGACAGTATTTGGTTTTTATGTTGATTCGAAATATATAAAATTCTTTCAATTTATTGTTACCCACCCAAGACCAGAAATCTGAGAAAATTTGCCTGATTTTTGAAAAAAAGGGGAAGGACCCCCAAAAAAGTAAGCGATCTTATTTAAAATCCCTCTATTAGATACATCATATCAGAGAACCCTACCATAAAGATTTCAAGCTCCAGTCTTCAAAATGTGGAATTTCGCATCTTTTTTTTTCAGAAGAAACATCGTCGATGCATGTTTATTTGTTTTATCTTTTCCCAGGGGTGATTATACCAAACTGAAGGTCCAAGATAATTGGGAGGGAGCTCATTCAAACATAAATTTAAAGCTCTTTTGTAAGTGACCATAAGATTGGGCCAGGGGAAGGTCTTGATTTCTTGCTATTTTAGGGCACCAAACTACGACTTTATCCCTGAAGAAGAGGACGAATTTGCAATCACAGCGGCGGATCCAGGGGGGGGGGCCCCAAGATTTTCTGGCGCCCACTAATCAATCGTGCAAACGACCCCTTTTTGTTAATGATTAAACTAAGGCCGACGCTAAAAAATAAAAAACAGATATGCCGTAATTTTTAACTTTCATTTTATAACATTATCTAAAATTAAAATCCGACACTGCACGACTAATGATTATTGGGTTTATTTTTGAGACGTGCTAAACGAGCAAAACATTTTGTGAATGCTTACGAGAAACGCATGTCTTTGGGGAGTTGCGTGGGTGGTTAGATCCCACCGGCGGGAGGCTAGGCGCGAGCGACCCTGCCACTGCCTTCGGAGTATTTTTGCTCTGTGTGTTAGACCAGTTAGACGGAAACGCATTTAAAATGGATCGGAAAAAAAAATCAGGGCATGAATATAGAACAGAGAAGAAACAAAGAATGATGGCGGAAAGCCGTAAGGGATCGAGGGACATCTCTGATTATTTTGCCAAGAAAGATCAGATTAAAGGTAAGCTTTTAAAGATAGAACAATAAGGAAGGAGTGTCGTTTAAAGTGGGTATCAACACTTCTAATTTCTAGATTTAGCCCATTGTCGGATAGATTTCCTGATAAGGCTCATTCGTCAAGCTTCATCGCGTACCAGCTGCTGTTGTTGTTATATATTGCATACGGTCCCTCTTGTACAGTGTTCTTCGTATGCAATTTGTCCGAAGCGTTTGACCTGATTTTTACCAGCCCATTCGTCTCGCCTGACGGTTATGATATTGGCTTAAAGCAGTATTTTTACCGACACACTGTGTCAGCTCTGAAATTATCTTTCAAATTCTTGCAGTTAAAGCTCTCTCTTTAGCCTTGTAAACTTCGGTGATAATTGTTTCGGGTTTCAGCTCTTGAAAAATATTTGTTAGCATATGTCGGGGATCGCTTCTTGGGGTTGCAAATTAAATTAGTGATGTTTAGGGTGGTATTTTATTTTAAAGTCCGGGTTTCCTAGAAATAGTTTTGGGGTATGAAAGTTCAAGATTGTTGGGGGAGTTTAAAGTTAATGTTGCTGATTCAGTTTATTTTCAAATTTAGTTCCAATTCTGCCTTCACCATGTTGAGAGTTAAATCTACTAAAGCAAGCCATTATACAAAGTGTATATACTTTTACAATAAATGTCTTGTGAAAACTTTAAAAGAGAAACTTTTTTTGTTAGATGTTGAGACGACGGCAACTTCTGATGCCCCACTCTGAGTCGACGGTCGGAATGCACAAAAACGCATTCAGCCAGGAGAACGAACTGTCACCAACAACTCCGTCCACTTCACAGACGGCCTTCATAACAAACTTCGGCGAAACGACACACACTGATCAGCTGACTGAAGGATCAAGAAGCAGTACTCAAACCTTGGTGGTACATAGCCCAACACTGATTTCACAGTCCCCGCACCGGCAGCAGAATCAAAGCGCTATTTTTTCGCCTGAAACTGACTTCACGCCGTCGAATGACTTTGGTATTGCAGTAGCGCTGAAAGAGCGAAATCAGTTGTCTTCTGGCGAAATTATGTTTTTTATGAACGAAAGGTGGAAGCCGAAGAACCAATCTGATCTTCCAGTCTCGACACAAAAGAGAAAAGGTGGCGAAGTCAAGCGTCGCTTGAATACCGAACATCTTGCCCGGTATCCTTGGCTCGCAGTGAGTCGTCATCCAGACCACGAAGGCCTTTGGTGCAGTGTTTGTGTTTTGATGAGGACCAACGAAAGCAGAGGAGGATGGTCGGCCTTATCTGGAGGCGGCGGAGGGCAAAAAATGGGAAAGTTGGTCTTGAAACCGCTAAAAGACTATTCGAAACTTTCCGGGAAAGATGGTGCGCTGACAAACCATGCTGAAGCACGGTTTCACAAACACTGCCAGGAAAAAGCTGCCGCGCTGCTAACAACGTTTCAGCACGGTAGTCAAGATCAAGATATCAGGAATGCTCTGGACTGTGAAAGGGTCAAGCAAATACAGCAGAACCGTGCACTCTTGAGAAGCGTTGTTGAAACTGTCAAGCTTTGCGGGGCACAGAATATCCCCCTTCGTGGCCACTGTGATGATGGCAAACTTGATATCCAAGACTCTGATGTCATTACAGCAGTAAACGACGGGAATTTCCGCCACCTACTTTGGTATTGGATTCAGAGTGGAGACTCGCAACTTAAAAATTTACTTGAAAATGCACCAAGCAATGCCAAATATACGAGTAAACAGATCCAGAATGAACTGATTGGAACAATTGGGGAAATGATAAAAACCGAAGTAGTGAGAAAAGAAAACAAAGCAACGGTTTGGTGTCTTCTTGCGGACGAGTCAACAGACAGGCAGACCAGGGAGCTGATGGTCATTGTTTGTCGTTATGTGTTTAAAACCGAGCAGGGATACGTGATTCGAGAAGATCCTTTTGCAGTTGTCGATGCCTTTCAAACCCTGTCAAGACTCGCTGGAGATGAGGAAAGTGACGACGGTAGAAGCATCGAAGAGAAGCTAGACCGCAAGAGCCTCGGGAAGCTGCTGTTGAGTGAGGTCAGGAAGTCAAATCTGGATTTGTCAAAGTGCGTTGGTCAAGGATACGACAAAGCTGCTAGCATGGCAAGCTTGACAAATGGTGCTGCTGCTGAAGTTAAACGCCAGTGTGAACTGGCAGATTACTTCCACTGTGTGAGCCATGCCACAAATCTCTCATGTTCAAAGATAGTTTCAGTTCCCATTCTGCGCAATGCCCAAGACGTTGTTCGAGACACAATTTCTCACTTCAGCTCAAGTGCCAAGAGAACAAGACTTCTAAAAAAGCATCTTATCGCGGACAAAGCTAAAACAGAGACACTCGTCAGTCTTTGTACCACGAGATTTGTAGAGAGACACGAAGCAATCAGCAGGTTTTGGGACTCCCTTCCGTCGATCGTTTCTGCTCTGCAGGAGATGGAAGGATGGCACGATCGAGAGGCAAGTAGCAGAGCTTATGCATTACGATCCTGCATTGAAAAATCAGATACACTCGTAGGACTGGTTTGCCTGAATTCGTTTTCGTCGATCATGAAACCTTTGGCCGAGTCACTACAACAGAAGGATGGTGACCTCGTGAGAACCTTGTCCCTCATTAGCAGCGTGAAGGCCATGCTGGAAGATATGCGATCACATGCCGAAACCAAATTCAGACTGCTTTACGAAGATCTTCTGAAAATGGCCGAAAAGATTGATACTACCATCAAGGTAACGCAGCCACGCATAGCTTCACGTTCTACATACCGGGCAGGGGTACCCAAGATGGATCCAGAAAGTCATTATAGGATGGCGGCATTTATTCCAGCCCTGGAAGCCATGCTGCTTGATTTTACGGAGCGGTTCAGCTGCCATTTTACGAATGCTGCAAAACTTTCAGCTTTGATCCCGGCTGTGGTTAATGGCAAACGCTGGGAGGACGTTCAGCCAGGGTACGAAAAGCACAAGGAGCTGCTCGTGGGTACGGAGATAGACGTTTAAAACCGAGTTCGAGATTTGGAACAAGTATTGGTCTAAGGAAACCGTGCAAAAACCGAAAACAGCTATTTCAGCGCTGAACAGTTGTCAGGAAAATGTATTTCCCAACATCTTCGCATTGTTGACAATTCTCGCGACGCTTCCTGTGTCAACCTGTGAAGCAGAACGAATGTTTTCAAAGGTTGACAGGACATGTTCATCAATACGAAGCACGATGACTGAAGAGAGGTTGGAGGCTCTACTACTCATGCAGACTTACAGAGACGAACTGCCGAAAACAGACGATGCTATCGATATGTTCGCTCTCAGAAAAGCTCGCCGATTGAGTTTAGTTGTGTAGTGTGGTGCTGTTTTTATTTTCTTTTGCTACGTTTTACCTTTATGAGCATATTTGGCAGTGTTTTCATATAAATAAAGAGCTATCAAATTAGTCCTGTATAATCAGTTTTTGGCGCCCTGCGTCCGGCGCGGCCCCCCCCAAGATTTTCCTCTAGATCCGCCGGTGTGCAATCAGTTTAAAATTACGAGAAGCTAATTGATTTAAAAGTATCAATTACTATATTCTAGACTTCCCAGTTGCAACGGTGGCACGTACACGGTGGCAGTACTAGATTCAACCAAGTTGATTCACTTTATTTGTAATGAAATTAAGCAACGTATTTGCGCATCAGCTACAATGAGTGTGGGGTGAGTCATTGTTTAGGTGGAGGTAGGGTATATTCCTAAAAAACTGCATTTTAATTGACAAACTGCTTACTCTTCCTGGTGCTTCAGATAAACGTTGAAAGAGGTAGGGGGGAGTAAGAATTAATTAAAATGTTTCTCTATACAGCTAAAATGATACATTCCCATATCTACCAGCACAGAGGTGGAAAAGGCAAGGCAGGCCATCATCAGCCCTGCCAGGAAATTTCTTTGGGGGAGGGGGCAAATACAGCTAGGAACTTAATTTTCAGTAATTTTAAACAGTAATATTTTTCTTTTTCTATTTATATGAAGTGCTTCAATGTATTTGAACAAATGTATGCAATGTATTTAACGATAAGAAAATCCTATTGCAGAGGTTGTGATGGCTTCAGTTATGTAGAAGATCAAAAGTCTCACAGAATTTCCATCTATACAAAAAATAATACTCCTTTTAATCCAATCAAACTTCCTCAGTAGTAACATTAACAAGGACATTTCATCAAAATTGCTATTCATCGCCAATTTTTTAATTATATTTAAATTTTATCCAAAATTGAAATTGAAAATTTAAACGTAGGACGGTATTAATCTATGTACAATTGCTGATTTACAGATTTTAAAAGCAATTAACCAGGGATTTGAGATACCGGTACCTCAAATTACATCTTGGTCAGGCTTAGTTATGACTTGGAAAACGATCAGAAATTAAACAGAAAAAGAGCTTTTCTACTGAAAGCAAGGGACAGATTTGAAACCTATTTGAACAGACCATTCTTTATGTGAAGGGGGCTCTCTCCTCCTTAGCTTCCTACTCTTTTCTATTTCTATTAATTTTTCTATTTCGTTAATTATTAATTTAATATTCTCTTTTCTATTTCGTTAATTCCGTAATTAACCGGGGATTTGAAATATCAGTACCTCAAATTATATCTTGGTTAGGCCTGGGTATGATTTGGAAAACAATCAGAAGTTAAATAAAAAAAAGAGCTTTTCAATTGAAAGCAAGGAACAGACTGAAACCGATTTGAACAGATTATTCTCTATATGAAGGGGGATGTCTCCTCCTTAGCTCCTCACTCTTTACTGAAGTTTGGCTTTTGTCCAAATTTTTAAGAAAATTTGTAATTGGAAAAAATGATTTTTGAAAGCACTAAAGAACTTTTGTTTAATGAGAAAGGTTTAATGAGAAAGGTGTTGAGAAGCGAGCAGCACTCTATATACAGAGTAACTTATGTTTGTCCATCCGTCAGGACCGTTGCAATAGAAGGGAATTTTGAGCAAGCTAGTAAAACACCTGCCATAGTATTCATTACAGCTAAAGGGAAATTTTGAAGGGTTAGAATCACCAATTTGTTCCAAAATATTGTTGTTTGAAAACAACAATATACTAGAAGAATTACTAACTTAGTCACCTTACGATAGCGCTGAGGAAAGAGCTGCGCCTGCTTATTGAAGATGCTCAGGTTCGATCCCGCGTGTCGTAAGGAACTATAAAGCTTTCTGAAATGTATTTAATTTTTTTTTTGCTTTTTAGATTGTGCAGTTTCATACAATTTTGGTCAAAAAATTTCTTTTTAATAAATTTATTTAGCAAAAAAGTTATTTGAGTATGTCAAAATTTATTTATTTGTTATTCTCAGTTTTATAGACACCAAACTGGTGATAAAAAAGCATTTTTCAACAATACTTAAAAACTGGAGTGTCAATTGAGGAGAGGATTTACCTCCTAGACCTTCTCCCCTCCTACCACTTGATTTATTGGTATTTGTTGGGTAACGCAGAAACAAAGATCAATCTTTTAATGATCTCTGTTTTGATTGTGATGGGAGATCAAAAAGTTGGGGATAACGAACTGTAAGTAAGGAGCGACCCGGCTCAATAGTAACCGAAGCTCTATAAAACAGAATTTTGATACCAATAGATATATCAAAATAATTGACTTATTATGCTGATTCCAAATATGTAAGTTTCATTAAGTTTAATCTTACCCATCAAAAGCTACGAGCCTGAGAAAATTTATCTGATTTTCGAAAAAAGGGTATAGACCCCCTAGAAGTCATAGAATTTTAATGAAAATTACACCGTCGGATTCAGAGTAACAACGAACCCTGCTGCAGAGGGTTCAACCTCATATCTACAAAAATGTGGAGTTTTGTAATTTTTTGCCAGAAGAAAGATCACGGATACATATTTATTTGTTTTTTGTTGTTGTTTTTTATCCAGGAATGATCGTATCGACCTAGTGGGCCTAGAACGTCGGGAGAGAGCTCATTCTAACGGAAATAAAAAGTTCTATTGCCGTTTTTAAGTTACCAAAAAACTGGAGGACAACTAGGCACCCTCCCACGCCATTTTATCCCAAAATCATCCGATCAAAATTTTAAGATAGCTTTTTTGTTCAGCATAGTTGAAAAGCCAAATAACTGTATCTTTGGAGATAAAATGACTCCCTACAGCCCCTTGATAAAAGTTTTTAAGATATAAAGTTTGCCCATTGTTTACGTGTGGTATTTGTGATTGGGAAGTATGCATACATTTTTCGGGTGGGGAGGGGAGAACGAATTTTCTGCTGGGAGTATTTTGCGGAGGGAGAATTTTCCATGGAGAGGGAAGTTTCCAGGGGTTGAGCTTTTCAGAGAAAATTTGAACTGGGTGAATTTGTCAGAATTCCTATACGAAATTTCTTTTATATGTCTTGCTTTCTCTTTAGCCTACCGATTCAATTTTACGCGTGGAAATGTTAAGGGTAATTGTCAGGAGTAAATTTTCACCAGGGTTGAATTGTCTAGAGGATATTTGTGTGGGGAGGGGGATTTTTCCGTGGAGGTGGAGCGGGGTATCCTGGTGCTATTTAAAATAGATCAGAAATTAAATTTAAAAAACTAGTTTTTTTCAACTCAAAGTAAGGAGCAACATTAAAACTTAAAACGGACAGAAATTATTACGTATAAGAGGGATATTGCCCCCTCCTCAACACCTTACTCTTGGCGCTAAAATTTAAGTTTTGTCCCAATTCTTTAAAAACGATTTCTGAAACAGAAGGATTGTTTAATTAGAACAATAAGTAACTTTTATTAAAGTACCAAAAAACTGTAGCGTGAAGAGCGAGGTGTGGAGCAGGGGGCAACCCCCTCATATACGTGGAGGGACTAGTTGTCCTCCGATCTCTTTTGACTCTTAAAAATGGAACTAGAACTTTCAGTTTCCATTCAAATGAGCCCTCTGAAGTTTACTCAAGCATCCCTTCCATAAGAACCATATATGCCCCCAGGGCATAGCTTACAACGCCTGCCCCAAGGTCCTGGGAGGTTGTATCGATACTGGAGTTTTTCTTATCCGACCTTGAACTATTTTTAACAAAATGGCTATCTCAGAATTTTTATGTGATATATTTGTCAAACAGTTCGTGGTAACGAACTGTAAGTAAGGAGCGACCCGGCTCGATGGTAACCGAAACTCTAGAAAACGGGTTTTTGATACCAATAGATATATCAAAAGAATCAGATTTCAATTCTGATTTCAAATATATAAATTTCATCAAGTTTAGTGCTACCCATCAAACGCTACGCGCCTGAGAAAATGTGGGTGATTTTCAAAAAAGGGGGAAAGACCACCTAAAAGCTATAGAACATTAATGAAAATCACACAATCATATTCAGCGCATCAGAAAACCCTACTGCAGAGGTTTCAAGCACTTATCCACAAAAATGTGGAACTTTGCATTTTTTGCCAGAAGAAAGATCACGGATGAGCGTTTATTTTCTTTTTTTTTGTTTGTTTTTTTTTCCAGGAGTGATCATATCGACTCAGTAGTCATAGAATATCGTGGGAGGGCTCATTCTAACGAGAAAGAAAAGTTCTAGTGCCCTTTATAAGTGACAATAAAGATTGAAGGGCAACTGGCCCCCCTCCTATGCTTATTTTTTTCCCAAAGTCACCCGGTCAAAATTTCGAGATAGCCATTTTGTTCAACATGGTCGAAAATATGATAAATATGTCTTTTAGGATGACTTAATCCCCCGAAGTTCCCAGAGGGAGGGATAAAAGTTATGAAATTTACCAATTTTTAACATATCTTATTGTTTTTTGGTATTTATACATATGTTTTCAGGTGGTTTTTTTTCTGGTCGTGGGTGGGAAGGTGGGGTCGGGGGTTATGTTGGAGGACCTTTTCATGAAGGAAGTTTTCATGGGGGAAGGGAAATTGCCATGAAGGGGGCGCCGGACTTGCCAGCATTATTTATTGGTTATTGGGAAGTATACAACCATTTTCAGGAAGGATTTTTTCTGGAGGGGGGGGGCTAGAGGAGGGGTTACTCTGGAGAATATTTCCATGGAGGATGTTTCTTTGGGGTAAGGGACATTTCTATGAAGGGGGCGCCGGATTTCCAAGCATTATTTAAAAAACGATCAGAAATTAAATAAAAAAAAACAAGTTTTTTCAACTGAAATGTAAAAAGAAATATTAGAACTTAAAACGAACAGAAAGTATAACGTATGTGAGGAGGTTCTCCCCCAAGTCAATACCTCGCTCTTTACGCTACAGTTTTTTTTAGTGCTTTCAAAAGAGCTATCTATTCTAATTAAACGGCCTTTGTGATTCAGGGGTTTGTGAATAAAAATTTTTGTTAACTTTTAACGTAAAGAGCGTGGTATTGACTAAGGGGAGAACCCCCTCATATACGTAATCACATATACGTAATAAAAAAAACAATAAAAAAACAAGCGATACGGCTCAATAGTGATTGAAACTTTTAAAAACGGAATTTTGATGTCAATAAATGTATCAAAAGAATGTGTTTATAATGCTGATTCTAAATATATAAATTTTATCAAGTTTAGTATTACTCATCAAAGGCTACGAGCCAGAGAAAATTTACTCGATTTTTTAAAGAGGGGGGAAACATCCCCTACAAGTGAAAGAATTTTAATGAAAATCACACCGTCAGATTTAGCGTGTCAGAAAACCCTATTACATAGGTTTCAAGCTCATATCTGCAAAAATCTGCAACTTTGTATTTTTTGCCAGAAGAAAAATATACGAATATAGAAGTTAGTTACGTAAGTTAATTTGTAAAGACATCCATTTAGCAAAAGAAAAGTAAAATTTTTATGCAAATAAAAGCTGCATTAACTAAAAACGATCAGAACTTAAGTAAAAAACAAGTTTTTTAAACTGAAAGTAAGGAGCGACATTAAAACTTAAAACGAACAGAAATTATTCCGTATATGAAAGGGCTGTCCCCTCCTCAACGCCTCGCTCTTTACGCTAAAGTTTGACTCTGTCTCACAACTTTATTTTTTAAAACAATAAAAAACTTTAGCGTACTGAGCGCGGCGTTGAGGCGGGGACAGTCCTTTTCATATACGTAATAATTACATTTCAACTGAGACGTAAGAAGGAATATTAGAACTTAAAACAAACAGAACTTATAACATATGTGAGGGGGTTCTCCCCCAAGTCAAAACCTCGCTTGTTACGCTACAGTTTTTTGATTGCTTTAAAAGGAGCGATCTATTCTCATTAAACGGTCTTTTTGATTCAGGGGTTCGGGGCTGTGCCCTCCGCAACGCCGCGCGCGTTACGCTAAAGTTTGACTCTGTCTCACAACTTTATTTTTTTAAAAAATAAAAAAATTTAGCGTAAAGAGCGAGGCGTTGAGGAGGGGACAGCCCCTTTCATATACGGAATAATTATATTTCAACTGAAATGTAAGAAGGAATATTAGAACTTAAAACGAACAGAAATTATAACGTATGTGAGGGGGTTCTCCCCAAGTCAATACCTCGCTCTTTACGCTACAGTTTTTTTTAGTGCTTTCAAAAGAGCTATCTATTCTAATTAAACGGCCTTTGTGATTCAGGGGTTTGTGAATCAAATTTTTTTAACTTTTAACGTTAAGAGCGTGGTATTGACTAAGGGGAACACCCCCTCATATACGTAATAACATATACGTAATAAAAAAA
>NW_028297441.1:545863-602748 GCF_049724085.1 Artemia sp. Qi Xiang Cuo
CTTACAATTCGTTAACACGAACTCTTTGAACACGATCGCATGACTCGAATAGAATTCAGAATGTCTCTTAGCTAGTTGAAAATGTGTATGAATTCTTCATTTTTAGCTGTATTGCAGAGGTAATAAAGGAACATTTTGCATTTTTTCTAACCAAACACCACTGAAATATTCCAACTCTTGCATTTCAACGAAAGAAATTCGAAATGAACTTTTAAAAATCAGGAAAATGTAAATGTGACAATATAAACCATAACCACACACTACTGAAATAATCCAACTCTTTCATTTCAAAGAAATAAATTCTAAAAGATCTTTGAAAAATCAAGAAAATTTAACTTTGACAAGGTAAACAACAAACAAACACTACTGAAATATTCCAAATCTTGAATTTAACTGAAATAAATTAAAAATGAACTTTTATAAATCATGAAAAAGTAACTGTGACAATTTAAACCACACCCAAACATCCTGAAATATTCCAATTCTTTCATTTCAGCGAAAGAAATTCTAAATGATCTATGAAAAATCTTGAAATTGTAACTTTGACATATTAAACCATAACCAAACACAACTGAAATTGTCCAACTCTTGCATTTCAATGAAATAAATTCAAATGATTTTTGAAAAATCATGAACATGTAACTGTGACAATTTAAAAAAAAACCAAACACTACAGAAATAGTCCAACTCTTTAATTTCAAATAAATATATACAAAATTAACTTTTAAAAAACAAGAAAATGTAACTGTGACAATTTAAACCACGAACAAACCCGACTGAAATAGTCCAGCTCTTGCTATTCAACGAAAGAAATTCAAAATGAACTTAGAAAAATCAATAAAATTTAACTTTTACATGTTAAACCACAACCAAACACTTCTTAAATATTCCAAATATTGAATTTCAATTAAATAAATTAAAATGAAATTTGAAAATCAATAAAATTTAACTTTGAAAGGGTAAACCACAATCGAAAGCTACTGAAATAGTCCAACTCTTTCATTTAAAAACAGTAAATTCAAAATGACGTATGAAAAATCAAGAAAATTTAACTGTGAAAAGTTAAACCACAACATAAAGCAACTGAAATATTACAACTCTTGCATTTAAACAAATTAAATTCAAAATGAAGTTTTAAAAATCAGTAAACTGTATCCGATAAAATGTCGAATACTAACAAACTCTAATTAAATATTAAAAATCGTTCTTTTCAACTAAATAACTACAAAATGAACAATGAGATATAGAGAAGATGTAACTGTGACAATGAAATCCACAACCGAACACTACTGAACTAGTCCAACTCTTGCATTTCAACAAATTAGATTCAAAATGAGCATTGAAAAATCAAGAAAATTTAACTGTGACAAGGTAAACCACAACCAAACACTACTTAAATATTAAAACTCTTGCATTTCAACATATGAAATTCAAAATGATCTTTGAAAAATCAATAAAATGAAACTGTGACAAGGTAAACCACAACAGAACTCTACTGAAATATTCCAACTCGTGCATTTCAACTAAGGAAATTCGAAATGAACTTTGAAAAATCAAGAAAATTTAACTGTGGCAAGGTAAACCACGACCAAACACTACTGAAATATTCCAAATCTTGCATTTCAAAGAAATAAATTCAAAATGATCTTTTAAAAATCAAGAAAATTTAACTGTGACAAGTTAAACCACAAACAAACACTACTGAAATATTCCAACTCTTGCATTTCAACAAATGAAATTCAGAAGGAACTTTGAAAAATCAAGAAAATGTAACTGTGACAAGGTAAACCACAACCTAACGCTACTGAAATATTCCAACTCTTGCATTTCAACGAAAGAAATTCAGAATGAACTTTTAAAAATCAATAAATTGTAACTGTGACACGTTAAACCACAACCAACCACTACTGGGATGGGCTTTGGGGTCCGGAGATGGCATTTGGGGGTCTGGGTGGGCCTTTGGGGCGCCAGGGGACCGGTGGATGGCCTTTGGGGCACCGGTGGCCCTTTGGGAGCTCGATGGGCCTTTGGGGACCGGAGGAGGACCTTTGGGGCATAGGGAGGGCCTTTGGGGGTCCGGGGGGCCAGTTGGGGGCCTGGGGGACATTTGGGGCCTGGGGATGGCCTTTGGGGGTCTGGGTGGGCTTTTGGGGGCGCCGGTGGCCCTTTGGGAGCTTGGGGGGCTTTGAGGACCGGGGGCTTCCTTGGGGGTGGGGGTAGGAGGATCGGAACCCTTTGGGGTTGGGTTAGAGGACCTCACAACACTGTTCAAATGAAACTTGTGTATTATAACGACCACACTCAAAACCTCCTCCAAAATATCTTCAAAAATCTTCTTTTAAAATGTCTCTATCTTTTTCGCCGAAATAGTTCCATAACCTGTCTAAAATGGTTTCGCACAAATAATCACTAAACTTAAATTCAGCGTGTTCCTTTGTTATTGGCATCTCTGTGCTAACGCATTTCAAATTAATAGGAAACCTTCTCGCGCGCTAAAACAATTCATCGCTAAGATATTTCTTGCCTAATTGTTTCCATGGCCGGTGGTTATTAATATCCTTTGGAGTTCGACCAAAAGAGTTGGTCCCGAGGCAAAGACATTAATGATATGGATCTATTCCTGGAGAAATGTTTCTAGGCAGAAATTTTTAAAGTCTGACAGATGATGTCATTGATTGATTGATCTGTCAAGAAGGGGAAATTAATTTGTTGTTTCTAAGGGGAATTATTGATTCACGATAGGTGAATTGAGGTCGACAGCACAGGTGTTCCAAATTCCCAATCGATTATGCAATCAATTTCCCAGGGGATTCCATGCCCATATATGGTGCCCCTTCAGCATTAAAAATGCTGACAGGACCACGTGGTTTATGGTTTTCTCAGTGACAAAGTTCCTGTTTTTCAAATTCTCACTGACAAAAACCATGAAAACAGACATAAATGTGAGAAAGTTCCTGTTTTTCAAATTCTCACTGACAAAAACCATGAAAACAGACATAAATGTGAGAAAATTCATGTTTTTCAAATTCTCACTGACAAAAACCATAAAACATCCATAATTTGATGTTGACATCCGAGAAAAACATCAAATAAATCGAACAACACACATAACCATCCATGAAAACAACCATAAATGTGATCTAACTGTTTCCTATTCCAGGACACCTTGACATTCACCCCTAGCATGCACTTGTCCAAAAACAACAATAATAAATAAATCCCTCAGGCCTAAAGATTAAAGAAGCCTTAATGTTTCTTAATTCCCTCTTCGTGAATCAACAATTTCCCCGCCGATTATGTAAATCAATTTCTCAGGTTAAGCTAACCAAACAACCATGAAACCATATTGTTTCATAATTCCCCATGCTCGTGAATCAATAATTTCCCCTAGCGATTATGTAAATCACAGATTAAAGAAGCCATGTTTGTTTCTTAATTTTCCCTTCGTGAATCAACAATTTCCCCTTCGATTATGCAATCAATTTCTCGGAAATTCACTTCCCCATCGATTACGCAATCAAGTTCTCGGAAATTCACTTCCCCCTCGAGTCCTAGATCAATAACATTGCTCCCGTTAGAATTCAATGCGCATGTGCAACCTTCGCCCCGGAGCTATTACACATAGAAACATCAAATAAATCGACCTTGGAAAAAGAGGTCATTGACCCCATTAACCACGTGTTCTCCCTAATGGCTCTATGCCCATATATGGTGTGCTGTCAGTATTCTATGCCCATATTTGGTGTGCTGTCACGAGTCAATAAGGCCCTTCTACTCATCACTGTCTATTAAAAGGATTTTATCCCTATTTGAACTTTTATTTATAGTCTCGTTTGGCCTGTATTCTGCCTAAGATTCTCTCTATTTCTCTCTCTCAGTCTCTGTCTCTCTCTTCTCTCTCTCTCTCTCTCTCCCTTTCTCTCTCTGTCACTCTAAGTCAGTCTCTCTCTCTCTCTCTTATTCCGTCTCTCTCTCTCTCTATCTCTCTCTCTCTATATCTCTCTCTATATGTTTCTGTATATCTCTCTCTCTCTCTCTCTCTCTCTCTCTCTCTCTCTCTCTCTCTCTCTCTCACTCTCTCTCTCACTCTCTCTCTCTGTCTCTCTCTTTATTCATCTTACTCTCTCTCCCTCTGACTCCATCCTGTTCCCCCTCTGTCTCTCATGCCATTTTTATATATGCCATTTTGTATAATAATATTAAGTTTTCATATTTTAGTTTCATTCGTAATATCTATTTCAATTAAAATAACCTTAGTTTAGTAATACCTGGCAATACTATCCACCCTTTTTTGTATCGCTTTTTCGTCCAAAAATGGTATCTTAAGATTAAGAGTCTTATTTGCAGGTGATACCTCCAATCTATTAAATAAAGAAGCCCAGCCAACACCAGCAAAAAAAACATGTTTTAACTAATTTTCAATCTTAAAATAATTGTAATTTGACACTGATTCGGAAATAGTATTTACTATTCACGTAAACATGACAAAAAAAGTAAAAAAAACTATTTGAAAACACTCATAAAATAGCTTACAAAATCATAAAATTGTTATAAAATTGTGGAATTTCAAAAAGAGTTTGAAAGCAACGTTTTCTGCCATTCTGAGTCGCAAAACGGAGTGGCACTGAACTTGAAAATTTGAGCTAGCTCATTAATTTAAAATTATCGAAAAACCATCTGTTGAACCCCCCAGCTTCAGAAGCAGTAATACCTTGTGGTGGCAAATTCATTCCTAAAGAGTCACATAATCCATGAAGACAGAGCAGCTCCTAGGGTTGTTGGTACCTGGGGAAAAACTAATTACAGTGCCCCCTCCCAACTCAAATATAAGCAAAAAAATCCGAGACAAAGCGACAAATTTGGTCGAAGTGGGCAATCTCTCAGAATCACCCCACGCCCATTTTTTCCTAAATGCCTCCGATCGAATTTTTAGATAGCCATTTTGTTCAAAATAGACCGAGCAAAGCGTCAGTTACGCAGTAGGATTTAGACTTCTACATTTGCGGAAGCGGGCAGTAGCCAAACTCTTACTTGTAGTGAAAACTATATGTGTCTTGAACTAATAAAATTAAGCTCTATACTTGATATATAATGATATCAATTCCTGAAAGCTCATCAGTTCAAGATTTCATTTCACTATAACTTTCCTTTTTAATTTCAGTGTTGTAATAAGTGCAGAAGAAAATATTTATAATGTAATTCGTTTTCTTTGTTTTGGGTTTCATTTATTCTTTAGTTGTAATTTCTGGTCTTTTTGGGTTTGAATTTTTTTTAGTTTTTTTTTTATTTCTGCTGATCTAAACTTAATACGGTGTATATTTTTTTGGAAAAATTTCTTTTTCGAAAAGTTTTTTTCATTAATTAAAGAAAAAACACCATTTTCAATAATGGCTATGCTAGCAAATATATATATAAATATATATTTTTTTTCTACAAAATATGTGTCCTATTTTAGTGATATCACTTTCGATTCTTTAAATGAGCAATAGAACTTTCAATTGACAATCGAATGAGTCATTCTGAGCTAATTGTTGCTAAGCTCGTTCCTACGGTAGCTCCCGTGTTTTGTTATGTGTTTGTTCCGCTGTTGCTTCTCGAGTTCGTTACTGCGTTTGTTTCTGTGTTAGTTCTTCTGTTTGTTCCTATGTTTGTGTTTGCCCATATTAATTTAAAAAAAAACAAAGTTTTTCCGAGGGAAGTAAAGAGTGAAGTTGAAACTTAAAACGGACAAAAATTATTACTTCACGGCCTATTTAATATATATTAACTAGTACAAATAAACCAACTAATTAGGTTTCCCTATGCTTTTATGATTATACAAAACTAGCGCTTTACTGAAAACACTAAATAATATAGGAGTTTTGGTACAGCAAAAGCAAACCAATTAAGGACCCTTTTTATAAAATCAAAATATTATCAATCACTTTTAGGATTAATCCCTTTTAAGATAAAGCAATAATCTTTTATAGGATTTTCTTTATTTTTTTACGTTGAATTTGGTATCACTTCTGCACAATGGCTCAGTATAAATCAGTCTCGTTTTGTTTCTTAAAAGGACACGTCCGGATTAGTTTTTACACAAGTTCGAAGTAAGGCCATCTCGATTGTGTTGGGACTATAGACTAGCTTTAGAATTTGTATCATAGCTTGAAATTCACTCTTGTATAGATAGAAGTAATTGGATTTCCAGAGTTCATATTATGTCTTATTTGATCTTCATTTCAAGGGATACTAAAGCATATTTCTTACAATTTAAGACTGTATATTACCCACTATTGGTATTATAGCACGTGAGAGCAAAATGCTGCTTGATAAATCAATCCAATATTTCTGTATTAAGAAATATTTTGCGGTTATATATTTGCGGTTATTAAGAAATATTTAATTTTACGCTTATGTTTATAAGATAATTTTAATTGTATATTCAAAATTACTATTGTCACAACTGGTGTAAGACTATGAAAAGCTTTATAGATTCGTTCAGTCAAGTCAGGCTATATACTCACTTTTAACTCTTCAATTCAATTCAATTCAATTTATTAAACACTACAATAAATACACTTAAGCGCTAGAGGTCCCAAGAAGCATAGCTTGTAGAGGACCTCGTATCAATCACAAAATCCACACAAAACAAATCAGGGAAGGAAAAAAAATACAACCATAGCCGTTTTGTTCAGCGTTGTTGATTTCCAGATAGAAAATATCTTTTTGAGGAGGACACTCCCCCACAACCCTCGGGGCAAGGGTTTTAAGTTATGCCCTGGGGGCATATACGGTTTTTATAGAAGGCGTTATCATAGAAACATAAAAAAAGACTCATTCGATTGGAAATTCAAAGGGCTAGTGCCCTTTTTAATAGTCGAAAGTTATTGGAGGGCAACTAGCCCCCCCCCCTTCACAGTCATCATTCCCCCAACCACATCCAATAAAAATTTTGAGATAGCCATTTTGTTCAGCGTAGTTGATTTCCAGATAGAAAATATGTTTTTGAGGATGACACTCCCCCGCAACCCTCAGGGCAAGGGTTTTAAGTTATGTTCGGGGGGCATATAAGTTTTTTATAGAATGCGTTTTCGTAGAAACTTCAAAACAGGCTCATTCGATTGGAAATTCAAAGGGCTAGTTCCATTCTTCATAGTCGAAAGTGATTGGAGGGGAACTAGCCCCTCGCCCACGCCCATCATTCTCCCAAACACATCCAATTAAAATTTTGAGATAGCCATTGTTCAGTGTAGTTGATTTCCAAATAGAAAATACGTTTTTGAGGAGGACACTCCCCAACAATCCTTAGGGTAAGGGTTTTAATTTATATCCTGGTTTATATAAGGTTTTTATATAAGACGTTGTCATATAAACTTCAGATTAGGCTCATTTGACCGGAAATTCAAAGGGCTAGTGCCATTTTTATTAGATGAAAGTGATTGGAGGGCATCTAGCCCCCCCACGTCCATCAGTCACCCAAACATATCCAATCAAAATTTGGAGATAGCCATTTTGTTCAGCGTGGTTGATTTCCAGATAGAAAATATATTTTTGAGGAGGACACTCCCCCACAGCCCTCAGGGCAAGGGTTTTAAGTTATGCCGAGGGGGCATATAATGTTTTATAGAAGGATTGTCGTAGAAGCTTCAAAAAAAGCTCATTCAAATGGACATTCGATGAGCTAGTGCGATTTTTAATAGTCAAATGTGATTGGAGGGCAACTAGCCCCCCCCCCAACGCCCATCATTCCCACACCCCATCCCATACAAAATTCTAGCTAGCCATTTTGTTCAGCGTAGTCGACTTACAGATGGTAAATATGTTTTTGAGGAGGACACTCCCCCACAACCCTCAGGGCAAGGGTTTTAAGTTATGCCCAGGGGGCATATAATGTTTTTATAGAAGACATTGTCGTAGAAACTTCAGAAAAGGGCTCATTCGATTTGAAATTCAAAGGGCTAGTGCCCTGTTTAATAGTCGAAAGTGATTGGTAATATTTTTTGTTGTTGTTTAGACCAGGGCACTTCGTATCGAAGGAGTTGTCGTGTGAACTTCGAAAGGGGCTCATTCGATTGAACATAGAAAGGGCTGATGCCCTTTTTAATATTCGAAAGTGATTGGAGGGCTACTAATCCCCCTTCCACTCCCACCCTCCCAATTTCCCAATTTGTTTAAAAGCTAAATGTTGCCTCAAGATTAAATCAAAATGCACTGTGATAATGCTAATTCCCAATAAAGCATCTCAGCAGTATTCCAAAAACGACTGAGGGTATTATGTTCAATTTTTCGAGGCTACTTCTGCTCTTAAAATTTAACTAATCAAAATAGTGTAAGTGTATCAAAGCTATCAAAGAAAGTAAACAGATTTTTTTGCGAATGGTATCCAGTTTTCCATTTCAGGTCAACTAGAGGAGGTATGAAACTAATTTTAACATTAGTATTTGTGTCCAGATTTTTAAAATGGTGTATGTTGTCAAAAATTGCTGAAAATTTTTCTTCAGCATACAAATAGCAGGCCAAAATATAAAGTCTTAAAAAACGAAAAGATTTAAAGTGTTATTTTCTTTTTCCCTGAAAAGACTATGTCAATATAAAACGAACAGAAATTAATTAAAAAAAACTTTTTCCACAAAATAAGTTTTTCAAAGAAAAGTAAAGAACTCCATTAAACAATAAATGAGCAAAAATCAAATAAAATAATCTACCAAGCTCGAAACTTACACAAATCAGCATCGATAAATAAATGAAACCAAAAACGAACAGAAACTAAAATAAATAACCGAGTCAAACTCAAAACGGGCAGAAATTAAAATAAGCTGGGCGCAAAACCCCTATGGCTTCCCAAGGCCAGAACAAAATTTGTACTTTACTGATAAAAATACAAATGAATGTGCATTGTCAGTTTAATAAACTTATACTGATATTTAGTAATCAAAATGTTAAAATTATTTGATTTATTAAAGTTATAAAAGTAAAAACATTTTTTTTCACTAAAGCGCAAATTTTGTTATGGCCTTGGGAAGGCATCATTTTTTGTTTAATGGAGTTCTTTACTTTTCTTTGAAAAACTTATTTTGTGGAAAGTTTTTTTATTTAATTTATGTTCGTTTTATATTGACATAGTCTTTTCAGGGAAAAAGAAAATAACACTTTAAATTTTTTTGTTTAATGGAGTTCTTTACTTTTCTTTGAAAAACTTATTTTGTGGAAAAAGTTTTTTTAATTAATTTCTGTTCGTTTTATGTTGACATAGTCTTTTCAGGGAAAATGAAAATAACGCTTTAAATCTTTTTATTTTTTAAGACTTTATAGTTTGGCCTGCTATTTGTATGCTGGAGAACAATTTTCAGGGCATATCGTATAAAAGGAGTACTCATAGAAACTTAGGAGATGGCTAAATTGATTGGAAATTTAAAATTTTAGTGCTGTTTTAAGGGTTAAACGTGTCAGACTAAAGTAGGATGCAATTTGTTTTTTACAAATAACTGGTTCATTGAGTACCTTTTATGTATTATCCGGGTTCCAGTGGAGCTAGAAACCTAGTAAGAGACGATCACGTCCCTTAGTAAAAACTAAAATAACCCATAACTCCTAAAAAAGAGTCAGATCAAAACAAGAAGTACACTATTAGAGCCGCCTAGTCCGAAACCCCTGTATAGGAAACTTACCGTCTCTTGGCTTGAACAACAATAAAAATATATTAACTTGAAAATCATGAAATGTGGCTGAATTATATATATATATATATATATATATATATATATATATATATATATATATATATATATATATATATATATATATATATATATATATATATATATATATATATATATATATATATATATATAATTCAGCCACTTTTCATGATTTTCAAGTTAATATATTTTTATTGTTGTTCAAGCCAAGAGACGGTAAGTTTCCTATACAGGGGTTTCGGACTAGGCGGCTCTAATAGTGTACTTCTTGTTTTGATCTGACTCTTTTTTAGGAGTTATGGGTTATTTTAGTTTTTACTAAGGGACGTGATCGTCTCTTACTAGGTTTCTAGCTCCACTGGAACCCGGAAAATACATAAAAGGTACTCAATGAACCAGTTATTTGTAAAAAACAAATTGCATCCTACTTTAGTCTGACACGTTTAACCTTTAAAACAGAACTAAAATTTTAAATTTCCAATCAATTTAGCCATCTCCTAAGTTTCTATGAGTACTCCTTTTATACGATGTGCCCTGAAAATTGTTCTCCAGCATACAAATAGCAGGCCAAACTATAAAGTCTTAAAAAATAAAAAGATTTAAAGTGTTATTTTCATTTTCCCTGAAAAGAATATGTCAATATAAAACGAACAGAAATTAATTAAAAAAACTTTTTCCACAAAATAAGTTTTTCAAAGAAAAGTAACGAACTCCATTAAACAATAAATGAGCAAAAATCAAATAAAATAATCTACCATGCTCGAAGATACAACAAATCAGCATCGATAAATAAATGAAACCAAAAACGAACAGAAACTAAAATAAATAACCGAGTCAAACTCAAAACGGGCAGAAATTAAAATAAGCTGGGCGCAAAACCCCTATGGCTTCCCAAGGCCAGAACAAAATTTGTACTTTACTGATAAAAATAGCCTCAAATCCCTCGAAAATGGCGTCAGATCAAAATGAAAAGTGGACCATTGGAATCAAAATGGTCAAAACCTTGTGCTGGGAAGTTATAGTTCCCCTCCTAGAACAACAAGGAAAATCACTTTTTTGCATCAGTAGCACTGATCTGTCTCCCGTTTTTGTGTTTTTTTTTTTTTCAACAGGTCTACCGGGCTATCACAACATCATAGATACTACACACTTGTACTTGTGGCTCATTCAAAAGCTATTTCTCATATCTACGTGCTTTTTATTAATTATGCCATCTGCAAGTGCCATATGGCACTAAAATGGCACTTTTTGTGCTATTTCTCAAAGGATTTCACCGTAAATAGGTTATATCAATCAACACGGTTTGAACTTCAAGAGTAGTTTAAAGTTTCTTGAATATCAAAAAAATCGAAGAAAAGAAGACACCTGTAAGGGTATTTCAGTCCTTTACGTACACGCATGGGCACCCATATGTGGGGGCAAGAGGGGGGGGCACTATCCCCCTTGGCAGAATGACGGTGTCATATATTTGTATTAATTAAAAAAAACCTTTTTCCACAGTATAAGTTTTCAAAGATAAGTAGAGCTCTATTAAGTCAAAAAAGGCAGAAATAAAGTCAAGTAATCTTCCAAGCGTAAAACTACCCCAAATCACTATCAACAATTAAATGAAATTTAAAACGAACAGAACTTATAATAAATAGCCGAGTCAAGCTCAAAACGGGCAAAAATTAACATTACTAGGGCTGACAACCCCCTTGCCTTCTCAAGACCAGAAATAAACTTATGCTTTACTGAAACAAAAATGACTGTGGATTGTAAGTTAAATATACCTATAAACTCAAAACGAAGTGCCGATTAGACCAGGTAAGCCCCCCTCTAAAATTCAGCCTATGGGCGCCTATGAGTACATGTAAAGGAACCAAACGCTTCCCCAAAAAAGAGAGTTTTCTAAAAAAGTGGACATTTCAACTAGACTCAGATATACTACACTTTAATAGCATGATCGTGCTTCAAAAACTCCGGTTTGCAAAAACCCAGGATTATTTAAAAAATAGGACGTTAGCTAAATAAGTTTTATCGAACAGTTCATAGAGTTAAACTGTAATTAAGGAGCGACTCAGCTAAATTTTAACCGAAACTCAGAAATGGAATTTTGATAACAATTGATAAGAATTGGGTTTTTATACAGATTGCAAATATATAAAATTCTTTGCCTTTAATATCTACTCACCAAAGTCTCCCAGCTTCAGAAGAAAAAGGGATTTTGATGGATTAATAGATTTTGAAAACAGGGAGCCTGGTTTTCAAGAAAAGGAGAAACACCCCCCCCCCCAAAAAAGTTAATAAATCTTAATGTAAATCAGACTTTCAGATCCAGCGTACCAGAAAATGTTATTGTGGGGGTTATAATCTTCTTTCTTCACAAATGTGGAATTGTAGGTTTTTGCCAGAAGACTGATCACGGATGCGTTTCTGTTTGTTTTTTTTTTTTTTTGTTCTAGTGTCCTTGTTAAGAAACCGTAAATATTGGATGGCAACTAAACCTCCTCCGAAGACCTAATTTGTCTTTTATTTTGTTTTTGAATGTTATAATTTGAGATCAATTTGACAAAAAAAGAATCATCTCCTTCAACTACCTACAAACGTATAATACAGAAGTAGATTTAGCGTTAAGACCTTTAACAGATTATCAAGCGTTCGATTCCAGCTTGGATTTTTTTTTTCAGCCATGGTTTGTCCCTTCTTATAATCACTTTTCAGATAATCCATTATTTTTGTAAGCGTGATGCCCTCATTTTATAAGACATATCCCGAGAAGGCAGATTTTAAACCTATTACTCATATCTACGCGCTTTTTATCAATTTTACCATCCAAAAGTGCTATATAGCACTAAACACAGCACTTTTGGTACCACTTCTTAAGTGGAAGAGTTTGGAAGCATAAACGGTACCATTGCAATAGTCCAAAGCCCTTAACTGGAGGTTTATCATATCCCCTCACATATACTCCCCCTCCAGACCCTCCTAGTTCTGGTTCTAGTTCTAAATTTGCGCTTTAGTGAAAAAAAAATGTTTTTACTTTTATAACTTTAATAAATCAAATAATTTTAACATTTTGATTACTAAATAGCAGTATAATTTTATTAAACTGACAATTCAAATAAATTTGAATTTTTATCAGTAAAGTGCAAATTTTTTTCTGGCCTTGGGAAGGCATGGGGGTTTTTCGCCCAACTTATTTGAATTTCTGCCCGTTTTGAGTTTGACTCGGGTATTTATTTTATTGTCTGTTCGTTTTTGGTTTCATTTATTTATCGATGATGATTTGTTGTATCTTCGAGCATTGTATATTATTTTATTTGATTTTCGCTCATTTATTGTTTAATGGAGTTCTTTACTTTTCTTTGAAAAACTTATTTTGTGGAAAAAGTTTTTTTAATTACTTTCTGTTCGTTTTATATTGACATAGTCTTTTCAGGGAAAAAGAAAATAACACTTTAAATCTTTTCGTTTTTTAAGACTTTATAGTTTGGCCTGCTATTTGTATGCTGGAGAAAAAATTTCAGCAATTTTTAACAACATACACATTTTAAAAATCTGGACACAAATAGTACTGATTAACTTAGTTTCATTCCTCCTCTAGTTGACCTGAAATGGAAAACTGGATACCATTCGCAAAAAAATCTGTTTACTTTCTTTGATAGCTTTGATACACTTACACTATTTTGATTGGTTAAATTTTAAGAGCAGAAGTAGCCTCGAAAAATTGAACATAATACCCTCAGTCGTTCTTTGGATACTGCTGAGATGCTTTATTGGGAATTAGCATTATCACAGTGCATCTTTATTTAGTCTTGAGGCAAAATTTTCTTTAGAAAAATATGGGGAAATTGGGTGGGTGGTTGTGGAAGGGGGATTAGTAGCCCTCCGATCACATTTGACTATTAAAAAGGGCATCAGCCCTTTCACTTTTCAATCAAATGAGCCCCTTTCGAAATTCACACGACAACTCCTTCGATACGAAGTGCCCTGGTCTAAACAACAACAACAACAAAAATATTACCAATCACTTTCGACTATTAAAAAGGGCACTAGCCCTTTGAATTTCAAATCGAATGAGCCCTTTTCTGAAGTTTCTACGACAACGTCTTCTATAAAAACCTTATATGCCCCCAGGGCATAGCTTAAAACCCTTGCCCTGAGGGCTGTGGTGGAGTCTCCTCCTCAAAAACAAATTGACTATCTGTAAGTCGACTACGCTGAGCAAAATGGCTCTGTGGAAATTTTATTGGATGTGGGGGTGTGAGGTTGGGTGTGGGGGGGGGCTAGTGGCCCTCCAATCAAATTTAAATATTAACAAGCGCACTATCTCATCGACTGTCCTATTGAATGAACTTTTTTTGAAGATCCTACGACACTCCTTCTAGAAAAAATTATATGCCACATCGGCATAACTGAACACCAGGGACCTGAGGGCTCCGGGGGAGTGTCCTCCTCAAAAATATATTTTCTATCTGGAAATCAACCACGCTGAACAAAATGGCTATCTCAAAATTTTGATTGGATGTGTTTGGGTGAATGATTGACGTTGGGGGGCTAGTTGCCCTCCAATCACATTCGACTATTAAAAAGACACTAGCCCTTTGAATTTCCAATCAAATGAGCCCCTTTTGAAGTTTCTATGACAACGCCTTCTATAAAAACCTTACATACACTAGGATATAACTTAAAACCCTTGCCCTGAGGTTCGTGGGGGAGTTTCCTCCTCAAAAACCTATTTTCTTTCTGGAAATCAACTACGATGAACAATGGCTATCTCAAAATTTTAATTGGATTTGTTTGGGAGAATGATGGGCGGGGGGGAGGGGCTAGTTTCCCTCCAATCACTTTCGACTATGAAGGATTGAACTAGCCTTTTGAATTTCCAATAGAATGAGCCTGTTTTGAAGTTTCTACGACAACGCCTTCTATAAAAACCTTATACGCCCCCAGGGCATAACTTAAAACCCTTGCCCTGAGGGTTGCGGAGGAGTGTCATCCTCAAAAACATATTTTCTATCTGGAAATCATATACGCTGAACAAAATGGCTATCTCAAAATTTTTATTGGATGTGTTTGGGGGAATGATGGGTGTGAAGGGGGGGGGCTAGTCGCCCTCCAATAACTTTCGACTATGAAAAAGGGCACGAGCGCTTTGAATTTCCAATCGAATGAGCTTTCTTTGATGTTTCTATGATAACGCCTTCTATAAAAACCGTAAATGCCCCCAGTGCATAACTTAAAACCCTTGCCCCGAGGGTTGTGGGGGAGTGTCCTCCTCAAAAAGATATTTTCTATCTGGAAATCAACAACGCCGAACAAAATGGCTATCTCAAAATTTTGATTGGATGTGTTTGGGTGAATGATGGGCGTGGGGGGGCTAGTTGCCCTCCAATGTCTTTCGACTATTAAAAAGGGCACTAGCCCTTTGAATTTCTAATCGAATGAGCCTGTTTTGAAGTTTCTACGGCAATGCCTTCTATAAAAAACCTTATATGCCCCCAGGGCATAACTTAACATCTTTGCCCTGAGGGTTATGAGGGAGTGTCCTCCTAAAAACATATTTTTTATCTGGAAATCAACTACGCTGAACAAAATGGCTATCTCAAAACTTTGATTGGCTGTGTTTGGGGGAATGATTGGCGTGGGGGGGGGGCTAGTTTCCCTTCAATCACTTTCGACTATCAAAAAGGAAACTAGCTACTCCTATTTCCAATCGAGTGAGCCCTTTTCGAAGTCTCTACGATGACTCCTTCGATACTAAGTGCCCGGGTATGGAGAAATAAACCCAAAAAATAACACATTGTGCCCACATCATTCTTTACATATTTCTATCTGGAAATCAACTACCCTGAACAAAATGGCTGTCTCAAAATTTTGATTGGATGTACTCGGGGGAATGATGGGCGTAAGAGGGGGGTTAGTTACCGTCCAATCACTTTCAATTATTTGAATTTTAATCAAATGAGCCTTTTTTGAAGTTTCTATGACAACGCCTTCTATAAAAACCTTATATGCCCCCAGGGGATAACTTAAAACCCTTGCCCCGAGGGCTGTGGGGGAGTGTCCTCCTCAAAAACTTATTTTATATCTGGAAAACAACTACGCTGAACAAAATAGTGATGTCAAAAGTTGGTTTGGAGACGGTTGGGGGACGGATGGGCGTGGGGGGGCCAGTTACCCTCCAATCACTTTCGACTATTATAATGGCCCTAGCTCTTTGAATTTGCAATCGAATGAGCCTTTCCTGAAGTTTCTACGACAATGCCTTCTATAAAAACCTTATATCACGCCCGGGCATAACTTAAAAACCTTGCCCCGAGGGTTGAAGGGGAGTGTCCTCCTCAAAAACATATATTCTATCTGGAAATCAACTACTCTGAACAAAACGGCTATCTCAAAATTTTGATTGTTTGTGTTTGGGGGAATGATGGGCGTGAAGGGGGGGGGGCTAGGGGCCCTCCACTAACTTCCGACTATTAAAAAGGGAACTAGGCCTTTGAATTTACAATCGAATGAGCCTTTTTTGAAGTTTCTATGATAACGCCTTCTATGAAAACCGTATATGCCCCCAGGGCATAAATTAAAACCCTTGCCCTGAGGGTTGTGGGGGTTTGTCCTCCGTAAAAAGATATTTTCTATCTGGAAATCAACAACGCTGAACAAAATAGCTATCTCAAAATTTTGATTGGATGTGTTTGGGAGAATATTGGACGTGGGGGGGGGGGCTATCTGTCCGCAAAAAAAATTCAACAATTAAAAAGGGCGCTAGCACTTTGAATTTCAAATCGAATGAGCCTATTTTGAAGTTTCTATGACAACGCATTCTATATAAAACTGAGATACCCCAGGGCATAACTTAAAACCCTTGCCCCAAGGTTTGTGGGGGAGTGTCCTCCTCAAAAATATATTTTCTATCTGGAAATCAACTAAGCTGAACAAAATGGTTATCTCAAAATTTTGATTGGATGTGTTTGGTGGAATGATGAGCGTGGAGGGGGGGGGCTAGTTGCCCTCCAATCACTTTCGACTATTAAAAAGGGCACTAGACACTCCAATTTCCAATCGAATGAGCCCTTTTCGAAGTTTCTACGACAACTCCTTCGATACGAAGTGCCAGGGTGGAGAAAAAACACATTGTGCCCACATTGTTCTTTACTTAGGCAGCACTAGCGCGCTGCCTATGATACTCCCTGCTTGGGTTTCTTGGTATATTGTTATCAAAACTTCCTTTTTATGGAATTTTGGTAACCATTACCACGAAGCGTTCCTTACCTAGTCTTCTTCAGTCTCGGCTATTTGACAGTTTAGCCAACAAGTCTTGGTAATTGGAAAAGAAATTTGAGAATTTGATACACGACCTTTAGGTGCGCGACAACTTGCAATTTGAATGGAGAGAAGACTCATAAGAACGGAAATTAAAAGTTCTTGTGCCCTTTTTATTTAAGCAAAATGATTATGTAACGGGTAAGGGACGTTTTCTGCCATTTTCTGGCACCAAATTATGATTTTGCCCCATGGAGGACCAAGTTCATATTGATTGAAAATTCTGAGATGGCCAATCGATTTTAAAGTATCAAATAAAAATTAAAGTATTAAAATATTAAAAAGTATTATATTAAAATATTAGGTATTAAAAAATTAAAAGTATCTTAAAGTATCATTAAAATTAAAGTCAATAAAAATAAAATTAAAGTATTATATTAAAATATTAAGTATTAAAAAATTAAAATTATCTTAAAGTATCATTAAAATTAAAGTCATTAAGATAAAATTAAAGTATTATATTAAAAAGTCTTCGATTAAATTATTAAAAAATTAAAATTACTAAAGTACATATATATATATATATATATATATATATATATATATATATATATATATATATATATATATATATATATATATATATATATATATATATATATATATATATATATATATATATATATATATATATATATATATATATATAAAATATATAAATATATATATATATATATATATATATATATATATATATATATATATATATATATATATATATATATATACATACATACATATATATATATGTAGGTATGTATATATATATATATATATATATATATATATATATATACATAATATACATGTATCAAATAAAAATAATAAAAATATACAAAGCGGGCAGCATATTTTTCCATCACGGGGTGGGGGTAAGGTTAAGCTGCTTACCCTTAGGAGTGAGATAAGTAAGTATTTATGACTCTTTTAAAACAGTCTTTAGAATCTCTAAGTGATTTTTTCAAATGTGTCCACAGTCTTTTACCCTTTCTGAAATTTGCATTGACCCTTTGGTTGACTAATGACCTATTCAAAGGCTCATTGCTATTACAAAAATGTGCTTAGATTTTGTTTTTTCGTAACTGTATTTTTGCGTAAATTTTACTTGAAATTTCGCTGTCGATAAATTCTGTACTATTATCTGTCTAGAATTAATTTAAAAATGAATTTTCTGAAAGATTTTCATTCGAAAAAATACAAAAAAAATCCTTGCCCCTTCACCTTTTTTGGGGAGTGACACCCTGGGTGACTCACATATTGATTTTCTAATTCAAAATACTGTCTCACTAATGCTGACTATCTGAACAAAAATTTTACAACATTGCAGTTATGTCAAATACCATATTTTGAAATAACTTAACCAACCTATCCCAACACACAAAATATTTTTTCTGCTATCCAAAAATGATTCTTATTTGTATGTATAATAAAAATAATAGAATAATAATAATAGAAATAATATAATAATAGAACACAATAATTTTAATGATAATAATAACAATAAAATAATAATAATAAGAATAATAAGGGTGGTTGATTGAATTACATTACATGGAGAAGCGTATCAAATTTTTTCAACTAACCATGTTCAGAAGTTGTTGTTTTTTTTAATTTATTTTATGTTAATCTAGAAATGGGACAAGTTGCCATCCGCTAGTATGAGGGCTGACACACAGAGGAAGAAGAAGCATAGAAAGCGCAAACAACACGAGGAGTGATATTCAGTTGTTGTTTTTTTATGTGGACACGCTATATTTTGTAGCAGAAATCTATTCAATAACTTCCTTACTGTATTCCATTGGTTTCGTTCTAACAATACCTGAGACAGGAACAAATTTTGTAGGTTCAGGGTACAAGAATATGTTTTAGAACTGATATTATGAAGATTAAGTCACTTAGACCAAGATTGTAGAATCTTGGTACACAGTTTTTGCACCAAGCGTTTTTGCAGCAAAGTTTTTTTGGTGCAAAGTTTTTTTTTCTATTTGAAAAGAGTTTTGGAGAACCGCAAGATCAGTCTGCAAACCATTTTATAGAGTTAATTACCGGTATATATTTTAATTTAATACATTTTTAATTCAAATTTAATATGAATTAACTGTGAACTACAGTCGAGAAGCACCCCATTAATAGTTAAGAATATATAGTAAAACTCTGATATATAGTATAAATATACAATATGCTCTAGAAAGGAAAGAATCCAACGAAATACCAACATCATTCGATTTTCATATGGGTTTTTCATTACTTTTTTTTCCTGTACAATCCGAATAGGAGGCAAAGGTAAAGAATAAAGGTAAAAAGAAAAAGGAGGCAAAGGTAAAAAGAATAGACATCAATAAAATATCTGAAGGACTTGGTTTATTTGATGAAATCTTTTTGATCAGGTTGGACAGACAACCGGATAAGCTTAAAAGGATGCTGTATAATATGAACCAGTTTTGTCTCTATTTTACGAGAGTCAATGCTGTTGACAGAAAGCAAGGAATCTATTTTTTTCTTTTTTTTCTGTTACAGGGCATCCTAGTTATGTTTATTGGATTTTGAATGGAAATTTCTTGAATTATGTTGTTCCTCCCTTAGGCTGGGGACGGGAAAACAAGGTTGGCAACACTTTCCCCAAGACAGAAATATTTTGCTTTACTTGGGGAGAAACAGAGTTCTGTATTTGTTCCCCCTTTGTTCCCGGACCTCTTAAGAAAATCTTAAGTCATTTTTGTTTTAATGAAGTTGCACTGAAGCTGTGCAACTCATGACCACATTTGCACAGTGTCTCACATTTGCACAGCAGAAAACATCTTAGCAGGGTTCAAAGAGGTCTCTCAAGCTCCTCTCTACAAAAATGTGGAATTTTGCATTTTTTGCAAGAAGAAAAATCACGAATGTGTGTTTGTTTGTTTTTTTTCCAGGGGTGATCGTATCGATCTAGTGGTCATAAAATATCGCGAGAAGGCTCATTCGAACGGAAATTAAAAGCTCTAGTGCCCTTTTTAAGTGACCAAAAAATTGGACGGAAAATTGGACCCCTCCCACGCTTATTTGTTTCCCAAAGTTACCCGATCAACATTCTGAGACAGCCATTTTGTTCAGCATACTTCAAAATATAATAAATATGTCTTTAAGGATGACTTAACCCCCCACAGTCCTCAGGGCAAGGGCTGCAAGTTATGAACTTTGCCCATTGTTTACATATAGTATTTGTTATTTGGAAGTATGCAGACGTTGTCAGGAGGGATTTTTTCTAGTGTGCGTGTGTGTGGGGGGGGGGTGCAGAGCAGGGGTCTATGTGGGAGGATCTTCCCATGGAGGATATTTTCATGGGGGAAGGGACATCTATATGAGGGGGTGCTAGATTTCCCAGCATTATTTAAAAAAACGATCAGAAATTAAATAAAAAAAAAGTTTTTTCAACTGAAAGTAAGGAGCGACATTAAAACTTAAAACGAATAGATATAATGACGTATAAGAAAGGTTTTCCCCTAGTCAATACCTTGCTCTTTACGCTAAAGTTTTTTTTTAGTGCTTTCAAAAGGCTATCTATTCTAATTAAACGGCCTTTGTGATTCAGGGGTCATTCTTAAAGAATTGGAACAAAATTTGAACTTTAACGTAAAGAGCGAGGTATTGACTAGGAGAAGAACCCCCCCCCCCATATACGTAAAAAATATATGTGAACATAGAAGTTAGTTACGTAAGTTAATTCGTAAGTTATGTGAGATCAAAATTTCGAGAAAGCCATCATCAAAAAGTAAAATTAATATGCATTATTTTTAATTATACATGTACGGTGAGTTAAAAATGGAATTGTGAGAGAGAGTCAGACTTCAGTGTAAAGAGCAAGGCGTTGAGGCGGGGATAGCCCCTTTCATATACGGATTAATTTCGGTTCGATTTAAGTTTTAGTGTCGCTCCTTACTTTCAGTTAAAAAAAGGTTCCCGCAATTCAGCACCATAGTTACAGGTGTTAGGGAACTGGCGTTGGCGGGTTCTTTTTCGTACAGGGAACCTTCTAATTTGAGCTACTGGCACTTTGGATTTTGGAAGAAGAATATTCGGCTGGATTTTCAGTAAGAGTCACTGAAAAATCGTCACTATGCAACGATTTACACCGCTTTTAGCACCAAGAAGAAGCGTTGCCAGAGGCAACAGAAGACAGTGCTAGATCATTGTGCCAGAAGAAAGAAAAGAATTATTGTGCCAGAGGCAACAGAAGTGAGTGCCGAATCATTGTGCCAGAAGAGAGAAGAGAACCATTGTGCCATAGGCAACAGAAGAGAATGCCAAATCATTGTGCCAGAAGAGAGAATAGAATTGTTGTGCCAGAGGCAACATAAGGGAGTGCCGAATCATTGTGCCAGAAGAGAGAAGAAAATCATTGTGCCAGAGGCAACAGAAGAGAGTGCCAAATCATCAGAGAAGAGAGGACATTTAAACTTACTTTGGAGACAAATCTGATTAGGTGAAGGATAGCACTTACTCTATAAATAACTGTCATTTCAAACAGCTTGCATAATGTAGTTGAGACGGTAATAAGTTGGAAAGAACAGCTGTCTCCCCCTTCTTAGGAATTGGGGTATGAAATTACATGCAGAAAGACAAATAAACGATACTGAGGGTTATTATCATCTGTATTAGCAATAGATATAAATAGATCAGTGTATTTCAAAAGCCCAAGGGCCAAATACACAAGAAAAAATTCAAACAAAAGGAGATTACTAGCAAAACGAGCTATAAAACGTTAAGTGCCTAATTTGCAAACCAGGTAACTCAATCATTTAAAGTTTTTTTTTACTTCTAAACATTTATCTATAAACACACTAACTCGAGATATATATATATATATATATATATATATATATATATATATATATATATATATATATATATATATATATATATATATATATATATATATATATATATATATATATATATATATATATATATATATATATAAATTAAACTCAATAATCTTTTCAGAAACTTAATTCATTTTCAGCCAAGTATACTCTACCTTTAAATCAAAATCCGTAGAAAACTGGTAATCTGTATTTGGTGTTAGACTGCTGTTGGTCATTTTTTTACTACTACTACTAACAACTCACCGCAGCACCAAGCTGCATGAGGCCAACACTGCTGCACATGCTCCTCCTCCCCCCCCCCCAATCTATTCAAAGCTTCTCTTTTTACACTCATCCACGAAATTCCCATTTCCTTTAAATCTTTCTTTATGACATCCTCCCACCCCTGACGAGGACAAACTGCTTTCGTATAGCCTATTGTTTGAAATACGGTCAGTCAGCCGGGTACCCAGAACAATCCTTACGCAATTTCTCTGGAAAACGTCTAGCAAATCTTCATCCGCTTTTCGGAGCGTCCATACTTCAGAGCCATATCTGACCACTGTCATCACTGTAGCTTCTAATATTCTAATCTTGGTTTGCAGACTTTTCTTCCAGACTTTTTTTAACTGTGAAAAAACACCCTGAGCCTTGGCTATTCTACTTTTAATATCTTCACTGCTTCCACCATCTTTACTAATAATGCTACCAAGGTAAGTGAAGCTGCCCACCTGATCAATCTTTTCATTACCCAAAGTCACCTTTTCATCTTCAATCATTCCTTGCCTTAGTGACTTAGTCTTCCTAACATTAATTTTCAAACCAATTCTAGCACCCTGAACTCGCAAAACCTCTAAAACTTCATTTATTTTGCTCACACTTTCATCTAGGGTGCTTAAATCATCAGCATAATCTAAGTCCAGGGGATTTTTTCCTCCCCATTTGATTCCGTGGTCTCCCATTGCCTTTCCTGTGCTCCTTAAGACAAAGTCCATCAAAAAAGTCCATATTAAGGGGGATAGAACACAACCCTGCTTAACTCCTGGTTTAATACAAACCAGCTGCTAACTGCAGCAGTGTTATTCTCGTATAGATAAGATAGATAAGACAAGATTTATTGCAAAAAGCCTGTGGGCCATAGCAACACATAATACAATCTACAAACCAACTCTCAGGAACAAAACACAACTTTAGATAGTAAAAATCAAAAAAAGAAAAAAGAACAAGAAAACGACAAAAAAGAAACATACCAAGGTTCGACTTTTAACCAACAAACACCGTATAATAAAATTCAAATCATAAAAATAGTATCAGGCTATCCCCTCAAACATGATTCCCTATATTTAATCCCTAAACGAAGAAACTTACATAACTGTTTAATAGCAAATGCGTTCCTCTCAACCATCCGCTCTATTAACCAGCATTCGCTCCCAAACACTCGTCCAAAACATTCCTTCCGCAACTCAGACAGCTCTTCACACTCGGATGCAAAATGAAGTAAGTTTTCATTCACCAATCCACACATTGGGCAGAAATAAGGGCCAGCCGCCAGCCTAAACTTTCCCAAAAATTTCCTTCTCTCCCCTAAATCCAAACTATCCCCTCTTACCAACAACAAATTCTTCAAATCTAATCTAGTTTCTCTAATCGAAATACTCTCTAATCTAGTTCTCTTATTGGGCGGTTTTCAAAAGCTCATGAACTATTTGAAAGCGGTTGGATCTTTCATGGATGGAGCAGGACTAAAAGAAGTTATTGTTGCGGCAGAGATTCTCAAGGAAGGTAATGCGAATAAGTTCCTTTCAGGAAAGAACATGTACCAGGCTTTAATGTTAAAAGTCAGTGACGTTTTTGTTCTTATGAACTACTTAAGCTTTGCCCCTTGGCTCACTATTGCCGCCACCATTGCCAGTGTCTTATTTCTTTAATGGAAAAAGCCTGGAATTCATGAGTCTATCAAAGTGCGTGTCTTCTTGCCAGTATTATTCTTCTGTTACTGCATATTCTTGCTTGTATAGGCTGCGATTGAAGAGCCACTGAGTACAGGCAATACTTAAAAGACTGGTATATTCCCCCCTTTCTGAAATCTGGAATACTCTATGTAAAGCTGTGCGGTTTAAATGGAAATTGGACTTTTTGTTTTACTGCGACAAGCCTATGATTTTCTTCGGTGTTGAATAAAATAAAAATAAAAATGACTTATTTTACATATCAAAAAACTCGTTTTACTGCTATTTACACTTTAGTAAGTAGTGAATGCTCTTTAATACTTTTCAGAATTATTAAATATTTAATGCTTTTTAAGCTATCTGGGTAGTGTTCTAAAGACTTTTTTCGGTATTTTATGAAATAAATTTATGCGGCAAGATTTTAAAATAGTTTTCTAATCTGCCTAATAGTTTCCAAGCGTACCAATAATATCAGATAACGTTTTTGATGATGTCTAAGGTGTTATTGTTGATGAATGCCTTAGTTTTAAAAATCATATTTCTTTTTTTAGTAGTAAGATTGCAATAAATGTTTGAAAGATGAGAAAGTTAAAGAATGTATTCTTGTACTTTGTGATGAGATTAATTTATTTCTCTTTAGTACCCCCGTATTTGGCTTATTGTATGAGTATATGGTCTAGTACGTTTAGAGTGCACTTGAGCGTGTGATGCAGAACATGGTACTCTTAGTATTTACTGGAGATTGTAAAGGAATATCAGTCAGATCTCAATATGTACAGTTATTTATTATCCCTCAGTCGGGTTTAGGAAATTTTTTATCCTTTATTATTCATGCGTAAGTGTTATTCCAAAATCGTTCCCAAGTGTTTCCTAAATTTATTTACTTCTGGTGATGAAATACAGCATTATCCTACACGATATTCTAATATTTATTTTCAATACGTCGCATTGGACAAATATTTAAAATAATTGGCCCGAGTTTTAAAAAAAACGGCAAATGTGTATTATTTCCTTAGAGATCTTAAAACAGTTTATGTCCGGTTGTATAAATTTTCGAGGAATAGTTAAATTGAATTTCATTCGCTCTCAAGTTCCCACCAAAATGAAAAAAATTAATGGAAAATAAATTAACCTTTTGTTGGAAGGAAACGGGTTTTGGGTGTGTTACCAGGTGGAATGAGTGGTTTTTTGGAAGGGTTGTTGCGACCAGGGCAAGTGCAGATTTTTTTTTTCTCTCTTTCTTACTCTCTTTTCTTCTCCTTTTTAAATTTTATTTCTATGTTTCATGGGTTATTCCAAGCAAGGGAAGCTTAAGGAGGGTTAATTGTATTGTTTATTGCTTCTTTGTGTTTTCTTTTTGTTTTTTTTTTTTTTTGCTTTCTTGGATAATCACCGTTATTAATTATAAACTGAAATTAAATGAAGTTAAAATGAATTTAATTTAAGTTGAAATTAAACTGAAATTAATTTGCCGAGTGAAATTTGGCAAAAAAATCCGATAAAACAGGTAGCCAAAGTCTTTTATGACTGGTGGCATATCCAGTTTCAGAATTATTTTAAATAAAAAGTGGAAAAAAAGAATACAGACTTACTTCAATTTTTATAGGGTCACTTGCGTTTTCTCTCCGGGGAACATTGTTTTCACCTTGAGAATCTAGCTTGTTCAATGATATTCCAGAGGTTTTTTTTAGGCACGCAAGAAGGTGTTTTTAGGAATAAAATGAATATTCCGAGTACGGAAGGACATTCTAGTGAAGAAACACCGAGAATAGGCAAATTATATCAAAATTAAAAAACAGTAAAGGAATCCTAACCAAATCTGAGTAGGGAGGTTGATAGGGACCTAAAACTCGACGCACTGATTTTTGCTGAATCATTGCAATTTGGTTTGCATCATTTTCAAACTTGATGGGTGGGATCTTTCTAAATTTAAAAATCAGTCTATTTTGCGCCATAAATATCACCTAACTAAAATTACCAAAATTACCAAAAGTTACGCTATAAAATTACCGTATTACCAAAATTACCTAAAAAATGTTCAACAAGTTCAATCATGTCTTTAATGCACAGTAGCCATCAGAAAACTAAAAAGAGAAAAAATAAGCAACAAAGCACACTTCACTGGAAAAAAACACTTCGTAGGGAAAACCGAGGAAGATAAAGCTTTTATAATTGTTTAAGGGAAAAACTTCAGGAAGTAGAAGATTCACGAAGCTTCTAGTTGAGTTTAAAACTTGTTTCCCTTCTTCTTGTAAGGAGAAGCTACTGGCAACTCTTCGATGGCAATTGGAGGACTTCCAAGAGATTGAGGCTTTGGTACATTTTCCGCTAAAAGACAAGTATGAAACTATAAATCTAAATCGGAATTTTTTTGTTTGATTTGAATGTAATATTTTGGTTTAATTTCATTATCATCAATTTAAAATTCTTAACCTGAAAAAGTCTGAAAAATGTTTGTCTTTTCCGTTGATGATTGAGTGTTAAAGTGCTATAATTGGTAAGATGAGTGAATGGCTGACTGGTAAAGCTAACAAAATCCAGCCACGTTCCCAAGACCTATCCTCTCTTCGATATCTAAGAATATTTTACAATTTCTCTTTACAGAGTATGTGTATTTGTTGGGAAAATGTGTCTGTTATTGTATTAATTGAGAAAACTTTTTCCACAAAATAAGTTTTTCAAAGAAAAGTAAAGAACTCCATTAAACAAAAAATGTGCAAAAATAAAATCATATAATCTACCAAGCGTGAAACTACCACAAATCAGCATTGATAAATAAATGAAACTCAAAACGAACAGAAATTACAATGAATAACTGAGTCAAACTCAAAACCAGTAGAAATTAACATAAGTTGGGCTCAAAACCTCTATGCCTTCCCAAGGCCAGAACATAATTTGCACTTTACTGAAAAAAATATAAATGTTTTTACTTTTATAACTTTAATAAATAAAAAAAATATTAAGATTTTGATTACTAAATATCAGTGTATGCATATTAAACTGACAATGCACATTCATTTGTATTTTTTTCAGTAAAGTGCAAATTATGTTCTGGCCTTGGGAAGGAATAGAGGTTTTGAGGCCAAGTTATGTTAATTTCTGCTCGTTTTGAGTTTGACTCGGTTATTTATTGTAATTTCTGTTCGTTTTGAGTTTCATTTATTTATCGATGCTGATTTGTGGTAGTTTCCCGCTTGGTAGATTATTTGATTTTATTTTTGCTCATTTTTTGTTTAATGGAGTTCTTTACTTTTCTTTGAAAAACTTATTTTGTGGAAAAGTTTTTTTAATTAATTTCAGTTGGTTTTATATTGACATAGTCTTTTCAGAGAAAAAGAAAATAATACTTTAAATCTTTTCGTTTTTTTAAAGATTTATAGTTTGGCCTGCTATTTGTATGCTGGAGAAAAATTTTCAGCAATTTTTAACAACATACACCCTCTTAAAAATCTGGACACAAATAGAAGTGTTTAATTTAGTTTCATACCTCGTCTAGTTGACCTAAAATGAAAAACTTGATACCATTCGGAAAAAAAAATCTGTATACTTTCTTTGATAGCTTGGATACACTTAAGGTATTTCGATTTGGTTAAATATTAAGAGCAGAAACAGCCCCAAAAGTTTGAACATAAAACCCTCAGTCGTTCTTGGGATACTACTGAGGTGCCTTATTGGGAATTAGCATTAACACAGTGCATTTTGATTCAATCTTATGGCAACATTTAGTTTTTAAACATAAAGTCAAATGGGAGGGTGGGCGTGGGAGGGGGATTAGTTTTCCTCCAATCACTTTCGACTATTAAAAAGGGCATCAGTAGAGGTGACCCTAAAGCTCCGATTGCCCACCCGTGCTGCCACCTACAACTTTTTTTTACATAATTCATGGATGGTTATGTGTGTTAGTCGATTTATTTGATGTTTTTCATGGATGGTTATGTGTGTTGGTCAATTTATTTGATGTTTTTATGGATTTTGTCAGTGAGAATGGAAAAACAGGAACTTTGTCACTCCCTTCTTGTTGTTGTTCAATGCAGATGTTATGAGTTTCCGGGAAACAGTTAATGACACTTCCTTCTTGTTGTTGTTCGATGCAGATTTTATGAGTTTCCGGGAAACAGTATTTGTTGTTGTTGTTTAAGCCAAATGTTATGAGTTTCCAAGGTAACAGTTAGATCCCCCTTCTCAGCCAATCAGAGGTTTTTGTTTACATAACAATTTGACCTTGAGATTTCGTATATAACGGGCATTTACATAATCGGTGGTGGAATTATTGATTCACGAAAAAGGGAAATTAAGAAACAAACATGGCTACTTTGTTGTTTGGCTAACCTAACCTGAGAAATTGATTGCGTAATCGATTGGGAATTTTATTGATCCGATAACGGGAAACAAGATCACGTGTCTCCTTCTCAGCCAATCAGAGGGCTTGCTTACATATTAGCGGCGGTGGGAATATAAGGAAAGGATTTTTGCTATAGTTTTATTAGTCTACGAATAGAATTCACTAAGTTTTTAGTTAGCAGTGTAATAACATGAGTGAACAAGTTGAGTTAGAAATATCCTTTTATTGCAACTGTTCTATTTGTAAGGGGCATATTCATGATTTTGAGTATTCCTATGAACCTACTGAATGTTTAGAGTGCATAGAGGCAGAGACAGATGAGAAAAATCTGGAGGAAACGAGAATAAAAATTCTATGCGACATGGAAAGAAATTTAGACCGATTGTAAGTAAGCTCAGATAAAAGAAGGATTGATATGATAGAAAAGGAAGATCAAAAGAAGGGACTAGTAAAAGAGGGCTTTCTCTGTAGTGTAAAAGACAGCAGTGAAAACCCAAAGAAAAATGTATATAGTGCAAGATATAACTCGGATTATTTTGATGATTATGCTCTAAGAGAAGAGAAAAAGTGGCCCTTTAAGAGACAACATAAGAGGTCATTCTACGAAAAGGATTTTAAACAACGGAAACCATGGTGGAAGAGTTCTCATACATGATTTACCGTTAAATCTAATTATTAATATGTATAATGAGTTTTATATTGTAATCATACAATAAATTTTTTTGCACTACTTTAATTTTCATATACTAGATTTATATAGAGTGCGGATACCAGCAGAAACTTCTGTACATAAATAGTTCAGTCTGATTAAATCACCCCATAGAGTATTATCAGACCACAACCAAGTTTTCTATCAAAGATAAAAAAAAATCCTTCATTCTTTCTAATCTTTATTCTCTTGAAATATCGATATTTATAACAGTTTTTAAATAAACTACATCATTATCATCATCATCATCCTCCACTACCACTATGTCTACCAGAAGGGGGTAGTATGCATTCAATTTCAAACTCCGCTGCATCATTTATTGATATATCAGTCAAGGGAGTGGACCTGTATTCAAATAAATCACCATGCACTCCTATTGTAGGCAAACTAGGAGCCAACCGCTCGTCATCTTCAATACACATTCGGCCCGAAGGCCACCGCCGTACCAGATCCTCTGACGTATATGACAGACCATCCTCCTCCGTATAATGTACTTCTAGCACATCATCATCACTAGCATCAATTGCTGTACTAGCACGGAGAAGAAGCTCCTCCTCCTCAACTGTGAGCTCCCACTTAATCCATAAATCCTAAAAAGATTGAGAACACTATGATCAGAAAACTAGAGTTTACGATCCAAAACCCGTATTAGTTCAGATTTTACGGGAATAGTTTATATTCGAACCATTATATCTACCAAAGGTTCAATACCCGAGTTAAACTAGGAGGTTTCAATTTCAGGAAAAATTAAATTTTGGCAACATCTGACCATTTACTAAATTTAAAGTTTTGTTTAGTTTCAAAATGTTTTCAGTCATTCATCATCTTTTAATCATTCGCAAACAATACTGAAGAAAACCACTTTCCACGGTTTATTGATTTTAAACTACTACGAAGGCTATTATTTCTTTGAAATATACATTTTACATTTTTAATTTTCATGCTTTTGATAAGTATATTGTCCTTTTGCTGTAAATTTCAGCTGAAGGCTTATCTCAAAATCACAGCATCAAGTTTTTTCATATACTAAAATTGAAGGAAGCTAGAAAATGTGAAAAATTCCTTTTACCCGAATATTCTTCAGAGCCCAACCTAACTACGATCTGAAAACAATAATATAACTTATAGTTGGACAAATTTTTTTTAAATATCTCTTTCCTGACATCATTTGGAACTTGCAAATTATTATAAGTAGTAACTAATTACTTAATTTTTAATGAACTTATAATTAATTGAACCAACAATCCAAATTTTTTGATACCAAAACAATTAATGGAAAATGAAAAAAGAATAGTAAAAAAACTACAAATTTTAAGAAGTACAGAGCTTGACTCATGAAATTGAACAGAACAACGAACTATGACAAATAGCTTCAGAATCAAAATCAGTCCCAGTCAAATAAAGGTCCATCCGCAATTTTGGATCATTCATCCCCCCACCAAACAAGCAGTGCAGTTAAAACCTACTTAGAATCTATACTTAGACCTTGAAACTAGAAGAAACTAAATTTTCTGTAAAGTTATGTCTAGCGATAGACTTATTAGAGTGACAGAAACTTTTTTTTCCACAACCCACAAGAGGATATTTTTCAAGTAAAAAGTAAAGAGCTGCTACACTAAATCAAAGATGAACAGAAATAATATCGAATAATTTGTACAACTTAAACCTATATCCAATGGTAAATTTAATAGAGTGACAAAAACTTTTTCCACAAGAGGTTATTTTTCAATTAAAGTAAAGAGCTGCTACACTAAATCAAAGATGAACAGATATAATGTCCAATAATTGTTCAAACGTAAACCTATGCACAATGATATATTTAATACAGTAGTAAGTGTAGCTTTGAAAAGTGTGTTAGAACATCTAGAAAGAAGGAATCATATCTAAAAATTAGTATTTTTATTACTATAGCAAATAAAATCATACCTAATAAAAAAAAAAAAAAAAAAAAAAAAAAAAAAAAAAAAACTCGATAGGCAAGCGTCCAGTGGGCTTGAACCCTTACACAAATTTGAAGAATTTCCACATCCTGTTGTACAACATATTTTGCTGCTTCCACGCAATTAATCTCTTCAATTTTGTAAAGTTTGACTCCTGATAAAATATGATGTGTGCCCATTGCGGGCAAATATATCCCTTAACAAAAAAATACGCATGTGTCTACACAAAGAGACAGTTTTACTTTTATGGATATGATTCAATACTCACTACAAATCAAATGGGCTCTTAGTCTCCTTTCAAATGAATAGGAGTTCAGCTTCTGAGCGATAAAAAAAATATTTGATATAATTGGTAAATGCTCTTAGTGCCTAGGCAATTACTTAAGGCTATAGAGCGGGTAGCTAAACCCAGTATTCCTCAAGAGCCCCCCCCCAGACTCCCAAAGAGCCCCCAGACCCCAAAGACTCCCCGGGCTCCCAAAGGCCTTTCCCCTGTCCCCAAAGGTCCACCGGGACTCCCAAAGGACCAATCGGCGCTCAAGGCCCCCCCAGACCCCAAAAGGCCCTACCCGAGCCCCCAAAGGCCCTTCCCCGATCTCGAAAGGTCCACCAGACCCCCAAAGACCCTCCCCCGGTCCCCAAAGGTCCCCCGAACCCCCAAAGGCCCTCCCCTGATCCTCAAAGGCCCCCAGGCTCCCAAAGGGCCCCAAACCCCCAAAGGCCCCTCCCCGATCTCCAAAGGCCCCCCGGGCTCCCAAAGGCTCTCGAACCCTCAAAGACCCCCCCCTTGCCCCCAAAGGCCCCCGAGCCCCTCCATTTCTCCCACCAAAGAGGATGCGCTAAGGTTTATTGTTTTTTTCATGTCGGTTGACGAATAGATTATCTGGCTTTACAAAGAAAGGGGTAGAAAGAGCTCTGTCTTATAAGGTGCAATTGTTTATTATAACTGGTAAATATTACTAATAAGGATCCTTTCATTTTGGAGATAACGCGAACAAGACGAATAGTCTTACAACCCAAGCCTTGTAAGCCCGTGGCTACCAACCGATATAGACTGTCTTTTCGACAGTATTTTGTGTCTCATTTTAGTAAATAAGTGACAAAGAAGAGTGATTATTTAAATTATATTGTCTCTTAATTTAACTGTTAATTTAATTCCTGTTATTTGACATAATAAATTCGTATCGTATCGCACCGTATCGAATTAACTAATAACGCTTAAGCTGAAATTGTTGTATTTTCTTATTCATCTTTGCATTGAAGCGATACACGATTACAGGTTCTTAGCAGCTATTGAATAGTAAGAAGATAAAACCGAGGTATCTTCTAATAATCTTAAATATACTAGTAATAAGGTTGATAAGGATATATAAGCAGGCATTAATGGGGGGGGGATTTTGAAAATACAGATTGACTGCATTCTGCTTGAAAAATAAATTTTTGGTATTTTCATCGAAAAAATTCAAATTGCCAATTGCCCCCCTAAGTTTTAAGAAATATATCTGACCCTCCCCTCTAACTGTTCATGAATTGATACCATTGCATATACGTAAATCAAAACAAGACGAAATCTAATCAGGAAGCTTCAAGCTATGGAATCCATAAGACAATTATTAAACCAAGTAATACAGGGCTTTAAAGACTTTAAACATTAATTATTTAAAAAGCTTAATGATCACTGCAAGCATCACTATTGGTAAAAAAAGATGCATAAAATTCAGTATAAGATAGTTGCTGATGATTTCAAACACCAGCTTAGGACAAGAGGTGAAAGAAATATAGGAACGTCAAGGGAGTCAGTAAATAGTGAAGCCTTTATCATATTATCTCCACGTTTAAGTTAGGTTAGATTAGGCTAGCTTATCATGAGCGCTCATGCTAAGCTAGCCTAATCTAACCGAACTTAAACGTGGAGAAACCTAACTTCTAACCTAACCTGACATAGCCTAACCTATGGTTTTGGTATTTCTATGCAATACTGTTCATTTTTGTGGATGACTCCTTATATACGAAGTGTCCTGTCTATGATGAAAAAAAAAACAAAAACAACATATTTTACCCCTATAGTTCTCTACTTAGGTATCTTTAGCGATTCGATAAGCAGGTTTTCCAAGGAAAATAATTAACTTTGATGAAGATACGTTCCTTGAATTTTTTTTTTGGGGGGGGGAGTATTTAAAAGCCTCTGAAAAATTTGAGTTGGGGGGGGGGGCAGGGGGTGTGGGGATTTCAAGAGCGAGGGTTGAGGTGATGGGCAGCTCCACTCCTAAAGACTTTTATTTCTAGTCTTACATAACGTAGTTAAAAACCATAGTTTTCATGCCCCCTCCTGTGAATTGGGCGTTATCCACTTTAATTTCCAATTAAATGAGCTGACTATATGATGTATGAAGTATTGTTTTGAATCTGTTTCCCCGTGAGTGATAGATAGTGAGGTAATTATTGTTCTAATAGCGTGACCTATTACGATTTTCGCACATAGTTAACCGTTAAGCGAGTATATTTCGGGGTTTTGCAGTTTTTGAAATCAGTATAGTCCGAAATATAGAAGAATATATACAAATAATGGATAGTTCTTCAAATGTAAGCTCTCTAACGTTTGATGTAAGTTCAAATAATATGACCTTTCGGTGTGTTTTCCAATCAAAAATATGTAAAATACAAGGAACTATATTCCATTGATTATAAATACATGGCTAAAAAAGGAATTGTCAGTGAAAAACTCACAATTGAGCCATTCTATTGCGAAAACACACAAAAGTTAGAAAAAATGCAAAATATGATGAAATCACGTTCCCATGGTTCTAATCCGTATCCTTCAATTAGGGAGGTCAAAGCTCGGCAAAAAAAAAAGGGAATATACAGTGGAAAAAAACACAAATATAGCTTTTAATCTGGCTTTTCAGTGTTTTTTCCAACGGAAATACGCAAAATACGACAGAATTACGTTTCTATGGTTCTATTTCATATCCTATAATTAGGGAGGTCAAGGCTTGGCAAGAAAAAGGGATTTTCAGACCAATGTGCACGCTGTAAGTGATGTCTCTATGTTATCCGTTCATTTGCTTCTTACAGAAAAGTATTTTAAGGGCTTAATGTTTTTTATATGCTTCCTTTTTACTTATAACTATGCAAAGGTTAAGGACTATCTTAGCTCGGCCATCCATAATCATTAATGTTATTTGGAATTTTTGCATCTATGGACTTTTAATAGTTAACGATCTTCCTGTATTGATTGACAACGGTTGTAAAGCTACTGAATTGTACCATTAATGTGCGTGCTACAGGTTAAAGTAAACCTAAAGACTGGACCCAGTATAAAAAAATATGACACATATGTAAAATGTTACTTTTCGGGGAAGGTAATAGAAAATCTATTGGATAGTTTGAATAAAAAGTACCCAAAAATTCAGAAAAAATAGGATATTGGGGGGGTCTGGGCCTTGAGGCCCCCTCCTCTCTGTGTGCATCACTTATATTAACCATTATACTTTGAAATTCATAGGAACAAGGAAGGTATCACTAAGTCCTTGTGAATTTGTGCCCCAGCGAAAGTAAATTCTTCATTAGCAAACACTCATTACCTTTTAATATACGTGTAACCCTTTTGCTTTATATGGCCTCCTCATCAGAGTTCTCGGAAATAACGAATTAGTCGCAGCTTCCTTAGTAAAAAATATAAAAAGGAACCTAAATGAATGCATGTTTTTAATTGTGTTGAGTAATTTCTTTGTGCACCACAGACAAATAGATCAAATTAGCTATTATCATAATTTCACCAATGATCATAATGACTTACGTGAGGGGCTATGGACCTGTGCTATAAAACTTCGACTGATTTCAGTATATGAAGTGATTATCAAGAACTGTTCACCAACTATCCGGAGTGTCAAAACAGTCTTATATATTTCAAAGGGGAGATCAAACATAGGCCTACTCCTTTTGTAGAATTTTATAAATACAACTACTTAGAGCTCCAAAGGGCAACACCAAGCTGCAAAGGGCAACACAACTGCACACGCTCATCCTTCGCCCTAATATGATAAAGGCTTCACTATTTACTGACTCCCATGAGGTTCCTATATTTCTTTAAACTCTTTTCCTACACTGGGTGTTTGAAATTATCAGCACTTATCTTAAAGTGAATTTTATGCATCTTTTTTTTTATTAATAGTGTTGCTCGCAATGAACATTCAGATTTTTAAAGACTTACTGTTTAAAATCTTTACGGCCCTGTATTACTTGGTTTAATTATTGTCTTATGGATTCCGTAGCTTGAAGCTTCCTGATTAAATTTCGTCTTGTGTTGATATACGTATATGCAATGGTATCAATTCATGAACAGTTAGAGGGGAGGGTCAGATATATTTCTTAAAACTTAGGGGGCAATTGGCAATTTGAATTTTTTCGATGAAAATACCAAAAAGTTATTTTTCAAGCAGAATGCAGTCAATCTGTATTTTCAAAATCCCCCCCCCATTAATGTCTCTGTGTATATATCCTTATTAACCTTCTTACTAGTAGATTTAAGATGATTAGAAAATACCTCGGCTTTATCTTCTTCCTATTCAATAGCTGCTAAGAACCTGTAATCGAGTATCGCTTCAATACGAAGATGAATAAGAAAAATATAACAATTTCTGCTTAAGCGTTATTAGTGATATTCGATACGGTGCGATACGATACGAATTTATTATGTCAAATAACAGGAATTAAATTAACAGTTAAATTAAGAGACAATATAATTTAAATAATCCCTCTTCTTTGTCACTTATTTACTAAAATGAGACACAAAATACTGTCGAAAAGACAATCGGTATCGGTTGGTAGCCACGGGCTTACAAGGCTTGGGTTGTAAGACTATTCGTCTTGTTCGCGTTATCTCCAAAATGAAAGGATCCTTATTAGTAATATTTACCAGTTATAATAAACGATTGCACCTTATAAGACAGAGCTGTTTCTACCCCTTTCTTTGTAATGCCAGATAATCTATCCATCAACCGATATGAAAAAAAAGAATAAACCTTAGCGCATCCTCTTTGGTGGGAGAAATGGAGGGGCTCGGGGGCCTTTGGGGGCACGGGGGGGGGGGGTCTTTGAGGGTTCGAGAGCCTTTGGGAGCCCGGGGGTCTTTGGAGATCGGGGAGGGGCCTTTGGGGGGTGGGGGCCCTTTGGGAGCCTGGGGGCCTTTGAGGATCAGGAAGGGGGGCCTTTAGGGGTTCGGGGGACCTTTGGGGACCGGGGGTGGGCCTTTGGGGGTCTGGTGGACCTTTAGAGATCGGGGAGGGCCTTTGGGGGCTCGGGTAGGGCCTTTTGGGGTCTGGGGGGGCCCTTGAGAGCCGATTGGTCCTTGGGGAGTCCCGGTGGACCTTTGGGGACAGGGGAAGGGCCTTTGGGACCTCGGGGAGTCTTTGGGGTCTGGGGGCTCTTTGGGAGCCTGGGGGGGCTCTTGAGGAATACTGGGTTTAGCTACCCGCTGTATAACCTCAAGTAATTGCCTAGGCAATATGAGCACTTACCAATTATATCAAATAATTTTTTTATCGCTCAGAAGCTGAACTCCTATTCATTTGAAAGGAGACTCAGAGCCCATTTGATTTGTAGTGAGTATTGAATCATATCCATAAAAGTAAAACTGTCTCTTTGTGTTGACACATGCGTATTTTTTTGTTAAGGGATATATTTGCCCGCAATGGACACACATCATATTTTACCAGGAGTCAAACTTTACAAAATTGAAGAGATTAATTGCGTGGAAGCAGCAAAATATGTTGTACAACAGGATGTGGAAATTGTTCAAATTTGTGTAAGGGTTCAAGCCCGCTGGACGCTTGCCTTTCTAGTTTTTTTTTGTTTTTTTTTTGTTTTTTTATTAGGTATAATTTTATTTTCTATATTAAAAAAAAAAACTAATTTTTAGATATTAAACCTTATTTCTATATGTTATAACACACTTTTAAAAGCTAGACTTAATACTGTATTAAATATATCATTGTGCAGAAGTTTACGTTTGAACAATTATTAGACATTATTTCTGTTCATCTTTGATTTAGTGTAGCAGCTCTTTACTTTTAATTGAAAAATAACCTCTTGTGGAAAAATTTTTTGTCACTCAATTAAATTTATAATTGGGTATCTGTTTGCGTTTGAAAAATTATTTGACATTATTTCTGTTCATCTTTGATTTAGTGTAGCAGCTCTTTACTTTTTACTTGAAAAATATCCTCTTGTGGGCTGTGGAAAAAAAAGTTTCTGTCACTCTAATAAGTCTATCGCTAGACATAACTTTACAGAAAATTTAGTTTCTTCTAGTTTCAAGGTCTAATTATAGATTCTAAGTAGGTTTTAACTGCACTGCTTGTTTGGTGGGGGGATGAATGATCCGAAATGGCGGATGGACCTTTATTTGACTGGGACTGATTTTGATTCTGAAGCTATTTGTCATAGTTCGTTGTTCTATTCAATTTCATGAGTCAAACTCTGTACTTCTTAAAATTTGTAGTTTTTTTTTAATATTCTTTTTTCATTTTCCATTAATTGTTTTGGTATCAAAAAATTTGGATTGTTGGTTCAATTAATTATAAGTTCATTAAAAATTAAGTAATTAGTTACCACTTATAATAATTTGCAAGTTCCAAATGATGTCAGGAAAGAGATATTTTAAAAAAATTTGTCCAACTATAAGATATATTTTTGCTTTCAGATCGTAGTTAGGCTGGGCTCTGAAGAATATTCGGGTAAAAAGAATTTTTCAAATTGTCTAGCTTCCTTCAATTGTGGTAAATGAAAAAACTTGAAGCAGTGATATTGTAACAAAAATTTAGCTGCAATTTAGACCAAAAGAACAAGATAATTATCAAAAGCATCAAAATTAAAAATGTAAAATGTATATTTCAAAGAAAAAATAGCCTTGGTAGTAGTTTAAAATCAATAAACCGTGGAAAGTGGTTTTCTTCAGTATTGTTTGCGAATGATTAAAAGATGATGAATGACCGAAAACATTTTGAAACTAAACAAAAATTAAAATTTAGTAAATGGTCAGACGTTGCCAAAATTTAATTTTTCCTGAAATTGAAACCTCCTAGTTTAACTCGGGCATTGAACCTTTGGTAGATATAATGGTTAGAATATAAACTATTCCCGTAAAATCTGAACTAATGCGGGTTTTGTATCGTAAACTTTAGTTTTCTTATCTTAGTGTTCTCAATCTTTTTAGGATGTATGGATTAAGTGGGAGCTCACAGTTGAGGAGGAGGAGCTTCTTCTCCGTGCTAGTACAGCAATTGATGCTAGTGATGATGATGTGCTAGAAGTACATTATACGGAGGAGGATGGTCTGTCATATACGTCAGAGGATCTGGTACGGCGGTGGCCTTCGGGCCGAATGTGTATTGAAGATGACGAGCGGTTGGCTCCTAGTTTGCCTACAATAGGAGTGCATGGTGATTTATTTGAATACAGGTCCACTCCCTTGATTTATATATCAATAAATGATGAAGCGGAGTTTGAAATTGAATGCATACTACCCCCTTCTGGTAGACATAGTGGTAGTGGAGGATGATGATGATGATAATGATGTAGTTTATTTAAAAACTGTTATAAATATCGATATTTCAAGAGAATAAAGATTAGAAAGAATGAATTGTTTTTTGTTATCTTTGATAGAAAACCTGGTTGTGGACTGATAATACTCTATGGGGTGATCTAATCAGACTGAACTATTCATGTACAGATGTCTCTGCTGGTATCCTTACTCTATATATATCTAGTATATGAAAATTAAAATAGTACAAAAAAATTTATTGTATGATTACAATATAAAACTCGTTATACATATTAATAATTAGATTTAACGGTAAATCATGCATGAGTACTCTTCCACCATGGTTTCTGTTGTTTAAAATCCTTTTCGTAGAATGATCTCTTATGTTATCTCTTAAAGGCCCACTTTTTCTCTTCTCTTAGAGCATAATCATCATAATAATCCGAGTTATATCTTGCACTATATACTTTTTTCTTTGGGTTTTCACTGCTGTCTTTTACACTATAGAGAAAGCCATCTTTTACTAGTCTTTTCTTTTGATCTTCCTTTTCTATCATATCAATCCTTCTTTTATCTGAGCTTACTTGCAATCAGTATAAATTTCGCTCCATGTCACATATAATTTTTCTTCTCGTTTCCTCCAGATTTTTCTCATCTGTCTCTGCCTCTATTCACTCTAAACATTCAGTAGGTTCATATGAATACTCAAAATCATGAAAATGCCCCTTACAAATAAAACAGTTGCAATAAAAGGATATTTCTAACTCAACTTGTTCACTCATGTTATTACACTGCTAACTAAAAACTTAGTGAATTCTATTCGTAAACTAATAAAACTATAGCAAAAATCCTTTCCTTATATTCCCACCGCCACTAATATGTAAGCAAGCCCTCTGATTGGCTGAGAAGGAGACACGTGATCCTGTTTCCCGTTATCGGATCAATAAAATTTCCAATCGACGACGCAAACAATTTCTCAGGTTAGGTTAGCCAAACAACAAAGCAGCCATGTTTGTTTCTTAATTTCCCTTTTTCGTGAATCAATAATTCCACCACCGATTATGTAAATGCCCGTTATATACGAAATCTCAATGTCAAATTGTTATGTAAACAAAGCCCTCTGATTGGATGAGAAGGGGGATCTAACTGTTACCTTGGAAACTCATAACATTTGGCTTAAAAAACAATAACAAATACTGTTTCCCGGAAACTCATAACATCTGCATCGAAAAACAACAAGAAGGAAGTGTCATTAACTGTTTCCCGGAAACTCATAACATCTGCATCGAACAACAACAAGAAGGGAGTGATAAAGTTCCTGTTTTTCCATTTTCACTGATAAAATCAATAAAAACATCAAATAAATTGACCAAGACAGATAACCATCCGTGAAAAACATAAAATAAATCGAGTAACACACATAAACATCAATGAAAACAGACATAAATGTGACAAAGTTCCTGTTTTTCCATTCTCACTGACAAAAACCATAATACATCAAATAAATCGACCAACACACATAACCATCCATGAATTATGTAAAAAAAGTTGTAGGTGGCAGCACGGGTGGGCAATCGGAGCTTTAGGGTCACCTCTACTGGCATCAGCCCTTTCTATTTTCAATCGAATGAGCCCTTTTCGAAGTTCCTACGACAACTCCTTTGATACAAAGTGCCCTGGTCTAAACAACAACAACAAGAACAAAAAAAAATAATACATTATACCCACATCGATCTTTACTGTAAATTAAATAAAAAAAACAAGTTTTTTAAACTGAAAGTAAGGAGCGACATTAAAACTTAAAACGAACAGAAATTATTCCGTATATGAAAGGGACTGTCCCCTCCTCGACGCCTCGCTCTTTACGCTAAAGTTTTTTATTGTTTTAAAAAATAAAGTTGTGAGACAGAGTCAAACTTTAGCGTAAAGAGCGAGGTGTTGAGGAGGGGACAGCCCCTTTCATATACGGAATAATTTCTGTTCGTTAAGTTTTAATGTCGCTCCTTACTTTCAGTTTGAAAAACTTGTTTTTTTTATTTAATTTCTGATCGTTTTTTAGTTAATGCAGCTTTTATTTGCATAAAAATTTTATTTTTCTTTTGCTAAATGGATGTCTTTACAAATTACCTTACGTAACTAACATTTATATTCGTATATTTTTCTTCTGGCAAAAAATACAAAGTTGCAGATTTTTGCAGATATGAGCTTGAAACCTATATAATAGTGTTTTCTGATACACTGAATCTGACAGTGTGATTTTCATTAAAATTCTTTCACTTGTAGGGGATGTTTCCCCCCTCTTTAAAAATCGAGTAAAATTTCTCAGTCTCGTCCCCTTTGATGAGGAACACTAAAATTTATAAAATTTATATATTTAGAATCAGCATTATAAACACATTCTTTTGATACAATTATTGACATTAAAATTCCGTTTTTGAAAAGTTTCGATTACTATTGTGCCGTATCGCTTGTTTTTTTATTGTTTTTTTTTTATTACGTATATGTTATTACGTATATGAGGGGGGTGTCCCCTTATTCACAACAACCCTCATTAAGTTAAAATTTAAAAAAAAATTTTATTAAAAAACCCCAGAAGCGCAAAGGCCTCGTAATTAGAAGAGAGCGATCTTTTTAAAGAAATAAAAAAACTGTAGCGTAAAGAGCGAGGTTTTGACTTGGGGGAGAACCCCCTCACATATGTTATAATTTCTGTTCGTTTTAAGTTCTAATATTCCTTCTTACATTTCAGTTGAAATGTAATTATTCCGTATATGAAAGGGGCTGTCCCCGCCTCAACGCCGTGCTCGTTACGATAAGTTTTTTTATTTTTTTAAAAAATAAAGTTTTAAGACAGAGTCAAACCTTAGTGTAAATTGCGTGGTGTTGTGGTGGGGACAGCCCCAAACCCCTGACTCACACAGGCCGTTTAATTAGAATAGATAGCTCTTTTGAAAGCACTAAAAAAAACTGTAGCGGAAAGAGCGAGGTATTGACTTGGGGGAGAACCCCCTCACATACGTTATAATTTCTGTTCGTTTTAAGTTCTAATATTCCTTCTTACATTTCAGTTAAAATGTAATTATTCCGTATATGAAAGGGGCTGTTCCCTCCTCAACGCCTCGCTCTTTACGCTAAAGTTTTTTATTGTTTAAAAAAATAAAGTTGTGAGACAGAGTTAAACTTTAGCGCAAAGAGCGAGGCGTTGAGGAGGGGACAGCCCCTTTCATATACGGAATAATTTCTGTTCGTTTTAAGTTTTAATGTCGCTCCTTACTTTCAGTTTAAAAAACTTGTTTTTTTTATTTAATTTCTGATCGTTTTTTAGTTAATGCAGCTTTTATTTGAATAAAAATTTTACTTTTCTTTTTCTAAATGGATGTCTTAACAAATTAAATTACGTAACTAAATTCTATATTAGTATATTTTTATTATGTAAAAAAATACAAAGTTGCAGATTTTTGAAGATATGAGCTTGAAACCTATGTAATAGGGTTTTCTGATACACTGAATCTGACGGTGTGATTTTCATTAAAATTCTTTTTTAAAACTTGTTTTAAAACTTGTTTTTTTATTTAATTTCTGATCGTTTTCTAAATAATGCTTGGAAATCCGGCGCCCCCTTCATAGAAATATCCCTTACCCCAAAGAAACATCCTCAACGGAAATATTCTCCAGAGTAACCCCCTCCTTTAGCCCCCCTCCCTCAAGAAAAAATCCGTCCTGAAAATGGTTGTATACTTCTCAATAACCAATAAATAATGCTGGCAAGTTCGGCGCACCATTCATGGAGATTTTCCTTCCCCCATGATAAATTACATCATTGACTGATCCTTCAATATAACCCCTATACCCACCATCACAAACCAAAACACAAAAAAAAAAACCATAAAAAGTCATTTAACATACCAAAAACCAATACAAAAAGTTTACATTGTGTAAATTTCAAAAATTTTATACCACCCGCTGGGAACTTCGGGGGATTAAGTCATCCTAAAAGACATATTTATCATATTTTCGACCATGCTGAACAAAATGGCTATCTCAAAATTTTGATCGGGTGACTTTGGGAAAAAATAAGCGTGGGAGGGGGCCTAGTTGCCCTCCATTTTTTTGGTCACTTAAAAAGGGCACTAGAACTTTTAATTTCCGTTCCAATGAGCCCTACCACGATATTCTAGGACCACTGGGTCGATACGATCACCCCTGGGGAAAAAAAAAAAACAAACAAATAAACACGCATCCGTGATCTTTCTTCTGGCAAAAAATGTAAAATTCCACATTTTTGTAGATAGGAGCTTGAAACCTCTACAGTAGGGTTCTCTGATACGCTAAACGGTGTGATTTTCATTAAGGTTCTATAACTTTTAGGGGGTCTTTCCCCCTTTTTTTGAAAATCAGCCAAATTTTCTCAGGCGCGTAACTTTTGATTGGTAGCACTAAACTTGATGAAAGTTATATATTTGAAATCAGCATTGAAATCTGATTCTTTTGATATATCTATTGGTATCAAAAACCCGTTTTCTTGAGTTTCGGTTACCATTGAGCCGGGTCGCTCCTTACTTACAGTTCGTTACCATGAATTATTTGAAAAAATGTCAAGCCGTCCAATCATTTTCGACTATTAAAGAGGGCACTAGGACTTTAGATTTTCAATCAAATGAGCCCTTTTTGAGTTTCTACGACAACACTTCCTATATACAATTATATACCCCCAGGGCATAAATTACAACTCTTACCCTAAGGGCTGTGAGGGTGGTTGTCATCCTCCAAGACCTAATTTCCATAACTTTCAACTACGTTAAACAACATAGCTATCTCAAAATTTTGATTGGACGTGTCTGGAAAAACGGTGGGCGTGAGAGGGGCGTTAGTCTTTCTCCAATCACTTTCAACTATTAAAAAAGGGACTACCCCTTTCAATTTTCAATCAAATGAGCCCTTTTGAAGTTTCTACAACAACAATTTAAATAAAAACCTTATCGGCCCCCCGGGGATAAATAACACCCCTCGCCCTGCGGGGGGGAAGAGGGGGGGGGGGTTGTCATCCACACATAGCTAATTTACAGAACTTTCTAATACGTTGAAAAAAATGGCTATCTGAAAAAATTTATTGGATGTGTTTGGGGGAATGGTGGGCGTGAGAGAGGGGTTAGTTACCGTCCAATCACTTTCAACTATTAAAAAGGGCACTAGCCCTCTAAATTTTCAATTGAATGTGCCCCTTTTGAAGTTTTTATCATAGAGTCTCTATCATTAAAAACCTTATATGCCCACAGGGCATAACTTACAACTTTCGCCCTGGGGATTCTGGAGGAAATACATAATTTCCAGAACTTTCAACTACGTTGAACAAAATGGCTAGATATAAAATTTTATTGATTGTGTTTGGAGATATGGAGGGCGCAAGAGGGGGAGGGGGGTTGATTACACTCCACTCATTTTCGACTATCAAAAAGGGCAATTTCAATTTCCGATCAAATGAGCCCCTTTTGAAATTTTTACAAGAACTTTCTATATAAACCTTATATGCCACCAGGGCATAACTTACAACCCTTGCACTGAAAATTCTGAAGGGGTTATCATCCTAAAAGACCTACTTTCCAGAACTTTCGAATATATTCAACAAAATGGATATCTCAAAATTTTGATTGGATGTGCTTGGGGAAATGGTGGGCGTGGAAAGGGTGTTAGTTGCCTTCCAATCACTTTTGACCCTTAAAAAGGGCGCTAGAGCTCTCGATTTCCAATCAAATGAGCCCCCTTTGAAGTTTATACGACGACCCCTTCAATATGAAGTGACTCTTAAAAGTTTTAAACTCAACTAGAAGCTTCGCGAATCTTCTACTTCCTGATTTCCAGATAGAAAATATCTTTTTGAGGAGGACACTCCCCCACAACCCTCGGGGCAAGGGTTTTAAGTTATGCCCGGGGGGCATATAAGGTTTTTATTGAAGGTGTTGTCGTAGAAACTTTAAAAAAGGCTCATTCGATTGAAAATTCAAAGGGTTTTGAATTTTCCCCAAACATTTTCCCCAAACACATCCAATCAAAATTTTGAGATAGCCATTTTGTTCAACTTAGTTTAAAGTTCTGGAAATTAGGTCTTTGAGGATGACAACCCCTCACAGCCCTCAGGAAAAGGATTGTAAGTTATGCCCTGGGGGTAAATGAATTTTTTTTTATAGAAAACGTTGTCGTAGAAAATTCAAAAAGGGCTCAATCGATTAGAAATTGAAATGGCTTGTGTTCTGTTTAATAGTCGAAAGTAATTGGAAGGCAACTGACACCCCTTCCACGCCCACCATTTCCACAAACACATCCAAGCAAAATTTTGAAATAGGCATTTTGTTCCACCCAGTTAAAGTTCAGGAAACTATACCTTTGAGCAGGACACTCCCCTCACAGTCTTCAGAGCAAGGGTTATAAGTTATACCCTGGGGGCATATAAGTTTTTATATAAATCTTTGTCGTAGAAACTTGAAAAAGGGCTTATTCGATTGGAAATTCAAAGGTCTAGTGCCCTTTTCAATAGTCGAAAGTGATTTGAGGGCAACTAGCCCCTCCTCTCTTGCCCACCTTTTCCTCAAACACATCCAATCAAAATTTTTAGATAGCCATTTTGTTCAGTGTTGTGGATTTCCAGATAGAAATTATGTTTTGACAACCTCCTACAACCTCCTCAAAAAGATATTTCCTATCTGGAAATCAACTACGCTGAAAAAATGGCTATCTCAAAATTTTGATTGGATGTGTTTGGGGGACTGATAGGTGTGGGGGGGGGGCTAGTTGCCCTCAAATCACTTTCGACTATTAAAAATGGCACTAGCCCTTTGAATTTCCAATCGAATGAGCCTTTTTTGAAGTTTCTACGACAACGTCTTCTAATAAAACCTTATATGCCACCAGGGGCATAACTTAAAACCCTTGCCCCGAGGGTTGTGGGGGAGTGTCCTTCTCAATAAGATATTTTATGTCTGGAAATCAACTACGATGAACAAAATGGCTATCTAAAAATTTTGATTGGATGTGTTTGGGGGACGGATGGGCGGGGGGGCGCTCCAATCACTTTCGACTATTAAAAGGGCACTAACCACTTCAATTTTCAATCGAATGAGCCCTTTTCAAACTTTCTACGACAACTCCTTCGATACGAAGTTCCCAGGTATGGAGAAAAAAAACAACACATTGTGCCCACATCGTTCTTTACTTAGGCAGCGCTAGTGCGCTGCCTATGATTGTCTGACTTTACTGCCAAACCCGTACTCTAAATTTTTTTGTTTTTTTTTCAAAATAAATTTCTGTGCACATGCGTGGCTGCTTGAATTTTTTTATTAATAAAAATTATATTTATTGTAATATACCAGTAGAAAGGGAGGTGCTATTCCGATCCCTCACCCCTGCTGCCATCTACAATTTAGTCTAACTCTGTCAGCACACCAAATAAGGGCATGGAATCCCCATGGAGAATGATTGCATAATCGAAGTGGGTCAATGACCTAAATTTCCAAAGGTCAATTTATTTGATGTTTTTCACACATGATGTCAACGTTGATTGATTGTCACGAAAGGGGAATTAATTTGTTGTTTCTAAGGAGAATTATTGATTCAAGAAAGGGGAATTAATTTGTCGTTTCTAAGGGGAATTATTGATTCACGAAAGGGGAATTAATTTGTTGTTTCTAAGGGGAATTATCGATTCAAGAAAGGGGAATTAATTTGTTGTTTCTATGGGGAAGGTGGGGAAGAGATATATTGACTGCGTAATCGAAGGGAGAGAATTCCCGACAAATTGATTACATAATCGGTAGAACCCTATCAGGAGCTCGTGACGGGAATCCATTTATGGGCATAGAATGACGTAATTAACTAGGAAAAATGGATTTGTGAGAAATTGATTAAATAATCGGTAGAACCCTATCAGAAGGTCATGACGGGAATCCATTTATGAGCATAGATTGACGTAATCAACTAGGACAGATGGATTTCGGATAAATTGATACCCTAATCGGTAGAACCCTATCAGACGGACCTGAAGGAGCTTAATTTATGGACATAGAATGACGTAATCGACTAAGACAATTGGATTTCTGAGAAATTGATTACATAATCGGTAGAACCCTATCAGAAGGTCCTGACGGGAATCCATTTAAGGGCATAGAATGACGTAATCGACTAGGACAGTTGGAATATTTCATTAGTGGTTTACGATTGTCACAGTTACATTCTCTTGATTTTTCAAAGTTCATTTTGAATTTCTTTCATTGAAATGCAAGAGTTGGAATATTTCAGTAGTGTTTCGCTGCGGTTTACCTTGTCACAGTTACATTATCTTAATTTTTCAAAGTTCATTTTCGATTTCTTTCGTTGAAATGCTAGATTTGGATTATTTAAGTAGTGTTTGCCGTGGTTTAACATCTCATACTTACATTCTCTTTATTTTTCAAAGTTAGTTTCGAATTTCTATCGTTCAAATACAAGACTAGGAATATATCATCAGTGTTTTGTAGAGATTTACAATGCCACAGTTATAATCTCTTAACTTTTAAAAGTCCATTTCGGATTTAGTTAGTTGAAATGCAAGAGTTGGATTATTTCAGTAGTGTTTTGACGTGATTTACCCTGTCACAGTTATATTCTCTTGATTTTTCAAAGTTAATTTTGGATTTCTTTAGTTGAAATGCATGAGTTGGAATATTTCAGTAGTGTTTTGTTGTGGTTTACCATGTCACAGTTATATTCTCTTGATTTTTCAAAGTTCATTTTGAATTTCTTTCGTTGAAATGCAAAGTTTATTTTGAATTTCTTTCACTGAAATGCAAGAGTTGGAATATTTCAGTAGTGTTTTGTTGTGGTTTACCTTGTCACAGTTGCATTCTCTTATTTTTTCAAAGTTCATTGAATTTCTTTCATTGAAATGTAAGAGTTGGATTATTTCAGTAGTGTCTTGTTGTGGTTTACCTTGTCACAGTTACATTCTCGTGATTTTTCAAAGTTCATTTTGAATCTCTTTCGTTGAAATGCAAGAGTTGGAATATTTCAGTAATGTTTTGTTGTGATTCACCTTATCAGAGTTACATTTTCTCGATTTTTCAAATTTCATTTTAAATTTATTTAATTGAAATGCAAGAGTTGGATTATTGCAGTAGTGTTATGTCGTGGTTTACCATGTCACAGTTACATTCTCTTGATTTTTCTCAGTTCATTTTGAATTTCCTTCATTGAAATGTAAGAGTTGGATTATTTCAGTAGTGTTTTGTCGTGGTTTTCCTTGTCACAGTGACATTTTCTTGATTTTTCACAGTTCATTTTGAATTTCTTTCATTGAAATGCAAGAGTTGGATTATTTCAGTAATGTTTTGTCATGGTTTACCTTGTCAAAGTTACATTTTCTTAATTTTTCAATATTTATTTTTATTTCTTTCGATGAAATGCAAGAGTTGGATTATTGCAGTAGTGTTTTGTCGTGGTTTACCATGTCACAGTTACATTCTCTTGATTTTTCTAATTTCATTTTGAATTTCGTTCATTGAAATGCAAGAGTTGGATTATTTCAGTAGTGTTTTGTCGTGGTTTACCATGTAACAGTTACATTCTCTTGATTTTTCTAAGTTCATTTTGAATTTCCTTCATTGAAATACAAGAGTTGGATTATTTCAGAGGTGTTTTGTCATGGTTTACCTTGTCACAGTTACATTCTCTTGATTTTTCAAAGTTCATTTTGAATTTTTTTCATTGAAATGCAAGAGTTGGAATATTTCAGTAGTGTTTTGTCGTGGTTTACCTTGTCACAGTTACATTTTCTTAATTTTTCAAAGTTAATTTGAATTTCTTTCGATGAAATGCAAGAGTTGGAATATTTCAATAGTGTTTTGTCATGGTTTACCTTTTCACAGTTACATTCTCTTGATTTTCCAAATTTTATTTTTGATTTTTTTTGTTGCAATGTAAGAGTTGGAATATTTCAGTAGTTTTTTGTTGTGGTTTACCTTGTCACAGTTACATTCTCTTAATTTTTCAAAGTTCATTTTGAATTTCTTTCGTTGAAATGTAAGAGTTGGAATATTTCAGTAGTGTTTTGTCGTGGTTTACCTTGTCAGTGTTGCATTCTTTTAATTTTTCAATGTTCATTTTGAATTTCTTTCGTTGAAATGCATGAAGTGGAATATTTCAGTAGTGTTTTGTTGCGGTTTACCTTGTCACAGTTACATTCTCTTAATTTTTCAAAGTTCATTTTCGATTTCTTTCGTTGAAATGCAAGAGTTGGATTATTTCAGTAGTGTTTGTCGTTGTTTACCTTGTCACAGTTACATTCTCTTGATTTTTCAAAATTAATTCTGAATTTCTTTCATTGAAATGCAAGAGTTTGAATATTTCAGTAGTGTTTTGTCAAGATTTACCTTGTCACAGTTATATTCTCTTGATTTTTCAAAGTTCATTTTGAATTTCTTTCATTGAAAGGTAAGAGTTGGATTATTTCAGTAGTGTTTTGTAATGCTTTACCTTGTCACAGTTACATTCTCTTGATTTTTAAAAGTTAATTTTGGATTTCTTTCGTTGAAATGCATGAGTTGGAATATTTCAGTAGTGTTTTGTTGTGGTTTACCATGTCACAGTTATATTCTCTTGATTTTTCAAAGTTCATTTTGAATTTCTTTCGTTGAAATGCAAAGTTTATTTTGAATTTCTTTCACTGAAATGCAAGAGTTGGAATATTTAAGTAGTGTTTTGTTGTGGTTTACCTTGTCACAGTTGCATTCTCTTATTTTTTCAAAGTTCATTGAATTTCTTTCATTGAAATGTAAGAGTTGGATTATTTCAGTAGTGTCTTGTTGTGGTTTACCTTGTCACAGTTACATTCTCGTGATTTTTCAAAGTTCATTTTGAATCTCTTTCGTTGAAATGCAAGAGTTGGAATATTTCAGTAATGTTTTGTTATGGTTCACCTTATAACAGTTACATTTTCTTGATTTTTCAAAGTTCATTTTAAATTTATTTCATTGAAATGCAAGAGTTGGATTATTGCAGTAGTGTTTTGTCGTGGTTTACCATGTCACAGTTACATTCTCTTGATTTTTAACAGTTAATTTTGAATTTCCTTCATTGAAATGCAAGAGTTGGAATATTTCAGTAATGTTTTGTCGTGGTTTACCTTGTCACAGTGACATTTTCTTGATTTTTCAAAGTTAATTTTGAATTTATTTCGTTGAAATGCAAGAGTTGGAATATTTCAGTAGGGTTTTGTCGTGGTTTACCTTGTCACAGTTACATTTTCTTAATTTTTCAAAGTTTATTTGTATTTCTTTCGATGAAATGCAAGAGTTGGAATATTTCAGTAGTGTTTTGTCGTGGTTTACCATGTCACAGTTACATTCTCTTGATATTTCAAAGTTCATTTTGAATTTACTTAATTGAAATGCAAGAGTTGGATTATTGCAGTAGTGTTTTGTCGTGGTTTAACTTGTCACAGTGACATTCTCTTGATTTTTCAAAGTTCATTTTGAATTTCCTTCATTGAAATACAAGAGTTGGATTATTTCAGAGGTGTTTTGTCCTGGTTTACCTTGTCACAGTTACATTCTCTTGATTTTTCAAAGTTCATTTTGAATTTTTTTCATTGAAATGTAAGAGTTGGAATATTTCAGTAGTGTTTTGTCGTGGTTTACCTTGTCACAGTTACATTTTCTTAATTTTTCAAAGTTTATTTGGATTTCTTTCGATGAAATGCAATAGTTGGAATATTTCAATAGTGTTTTGTCATGGTTTACCTTTTCACAGTTACATTCTCTTGATTTTCCAAAGTTCATTTTCGATTTCTTTCATTGAAATGTAAGAGTTGGATTATTTCAGTAGTGTTTTGTCGTGGTTTACCGTGTCACTGTTACATTCTCTTTATTTTCAAAGTTCATTGTCAATTTTTCTCGTTGAAATGCAATAGTTGGATTATTTCAGTTGTGTTTTGTCGTGGTTTACCTTGTCAGAGTTGCATTCTTTTAATTTTTCAATGTTCATTTTGAATTTCTTTCGTTGAAATGCATGAAGTGGAATATTTCAGTAGTGTTTTGTTGTGGTTTACCATGTCACAGTTATGTTCTCTTGATTTTCAAAGTTTATTTTGAATTTTATTCATTGAAATGCATGAGTTGGATTATTTTAGTAGTGTTTTGATGTGGTTTACCTTGTCTCAGTTACATTCTCTTTATTTTCAAAGTTCATTGTGAATTTCTTTCATTGAAATGCAAGAGTTGGATTATTTCAGTAGTGTTTTGTTGTGTTTTACATTGTCACAGTTACATTTTCTTGATTTTCAAATTTCATTTTGAATTTCTTTCGTTGAAATGCAAGAGTTGGAATATTTCAGTAGAGTTTTGTTGTAGTTTATCTTGTCGCAGATGCATTTTCTTGATTTTTCAAAGTTCTTTTATGAATTGCTTTCGTTGAAATTCAAGAGTTATTTGGGTTATTGACCTACCAAGGCCGACCAGACAAGTTTCCGGGCCAACCAGACAAGTTTCTGGGTCAACTATAAGTTTCTGGACCTTTACATTCCATGGCACCTTTCCAGAGCATGTACCTATGGATTCTGGATCTTTTTTGTGTACGGCCATAGGACCATGCTCTTTGCGTACGCTTTTTGGGGCTATTGACCTGCAGATCTGGTTTGGTGGGTATAGTCTGGATTGATGGGTATACTCTGGTTTTGTGGATATAGTCTGGTTTAGTTTCTCAAAGAGCGAGAGTATTTGACATTTTTGCAAAAAGGGATTCGCAAATTGGACACTGTGAAAGATATTACTTAATGTTTTTTGAATAATAGGAGTGTGAATGATGTTTTACCTTTCCGATGTGGTCTGTATAATACAAAAGTAATGTTTGATAAGTATTGTCAATTTAAAATAGGATCTAACGTTTCCTTCGTCCCCCCATTTCTGAGGCCAGGGAGGGGAGGGGTCAATTTTGGAGGGAAAATCAAAAATACTCAGAATCGAAAATAAAGCGTGATCTGCCTCAAGGGGAAGGCACAAAGACCCTTCGTTCCCCCATTTTTGAGGGGCAGGAGAGGTGGGGGGGCCAATTTTGGAAGGAAAATAAAAAATACTCAGAATCGAAAATAAATGAGATCTGCCTCAAGGGGAAGGCTCAGAGGCCCTTCGTTCCCCCATTTCTGAGGGCAGGGGAGGGGGGAGGTCAATTTTGGAGGGAAAACCAAAAATACTCAGAATCGAAAATAAACGAGATCTGCATCAAGGGGAAGGCTCAGAGGCCCTTTGTTCCCACATTTCTGAGGGCCAGGGGAGGGGGGAGGGGGTCAATTTTGGAGGAAAAACCAAAAATACTCAGAATCTAAAATAAAGGGGATCAGCCTCAAGGGGATGGCTCAGAGGCCCTTTGGTCCCCCTTTTCTGAGGGCAGGGGCGGAGGGGGTCAATTTTGAAAAGAAAACCAAAAATGCTCAGAATAAAATTAATGGGATCTGCCTCTCAAAGGAAAGGCTCACAGGCCCTTCGTCCCCCCATGTCTGAGGGCCGGGGCGGAGGGGGTCAATTTTGGAGTGAAAACCAAAAAAACTCAGAATCTAAAATAAACGGGATCAGCCTCAAGGGGTAGGCTCAGAGGCCCTTCGCTCACCCATTTCTGAGGGGCAGGAGAGGGAGGGGGTCAATTTAGGAGGGAAAACCAAAAATACTCAGAATCGAAAATAAACTGGATCTGCCTCAAAGGGAAGGCTCAGAGAAGGCCTGGGCTGATGTTTGCAAGTCGAAGAATTTGTCTTTGTTGGTTTGAATGTCTAAAGTGCCTGTCTTTCTCTGTTTACATGTCTGATTTTTTTTGTTTGCATGTCCGGGTTGTTGTTTGCAAGTTCAAGTTGGGTTTTCAGACCTAGGTTTCGTAGATTTTTGTGGGTGTTTGGGTCCCGGGATTTATTATTTGAGACGTTAACTTTAGTATTTAAGGGTTTTTCGTGCCTGAAATCATGAATTAGAAGTTAATTAGCTGTTTGGGTTTTCAGACCTAGTTTTTTAGATTTTCGTGGGTGTTAGGTTCCTGGGGTTTATTATTTGAGAAGTTAACTTTAGTATTTCGTATTTGACGTGCCTGAAATCTTGAATTAGAATATTTAATTGGCCGTTTGGGAATTTTCAGACCTAGGTTTTTTAGATTTTCGGGTGTGTTTTTGACTCCTGGGGCTTATTATTTGAGAAGTTAACTTTAGTATTTTGCGGTTTTACGTGACTGAAATCATGAATTATAATAGTTAATTTCAAGTTTGAGTTTTCATACCTATGTTTCTTATATTTTCGTTGATGTTTGAATCCTGGAGTTTTTTATTTGATAAGTTAACTTTAGCACTTTGTGGTTTTACGTGCCTGAACTCATGAATTGGAATTGTTGATGACATGTTTAGGGTTTTCAGACCAATGTTTTTTAAATTTTAGTGCGGGTTTGGTTCCCGGTGTGTATAATTTGAGCAGTTAACGTTAGTATTTAATGATTTGACGTGCATGAAATCATGAACTAGAACAGTTAATTAGCTGTTTGGGTTTTCAGACATAGTTTTCTAGATTGTCGTTGGGTTAGGCGTCTGAGATTTATTATTTGAGAAGTTAACTTTAGTATTTCATAGTTTGACTTGCAGGAAATCATGAATTATAATATTTAATTGGCTGTTTGGGGATTTTCAGACCTAGGTTTTCTAGATTTTCGTGCGTGTTTGACTCCTGGGGTTTATTATTTGAGAAGTTAACTTTAGTATTTTGTGGTTTTACGGGCCTGAAATCATGAATTAGAATAGTTAATTAGCTGTTTGGGTTTTCAGAACTAGTTTTTTAGATTTTCGTGAGCGTTTGGTTCCTGGGATTTATTATTTGAGAAGTCGACTTTAGTATTTCGTATTTGACGTGCCTGAAATCATGAATTAGAATATTTAATTGGCTGTTTGGTGATTTTCAGACCTAGGTTTTTTAGGTTATCGTATGTGTTTGAATCCTGGGGTTTATTATTTGAGAAGTTAACTTTAGTATTTTGTGGTTTTACGTGCCTGAAATCATAAATTAGAATATTTAATTTGCAGTTTAGGGTTTTCAGACCTAGGTTTTTTAGATTTTCGTGGATGTTTGACTCCTGGGGTGTATTTTTTTAGAAGTTAACTTTAGTATTTTGTGATTCTACGTTCCTGAAATAATTAATTAGAATATTTAATTAGCTGTTTATGGTTTTCAGACCTAGGTTTTTTAGTTTTTCGTGTGTGTTTGACTCCTGGTGTTTATTATTTGAGAAGTTAACTTTAGTTTTTCATGGTTTGACGTGCCTGAAATCATAAATTAGAATAGTTAATTAGCTGTTTGAATTTTCAGACCTAGTTTTTTAGATTTTTGTGGATGGTTGACTCCTTGTGTTCATTATTTGAAAAGTTAACTTTAGTATGTAACAGGTTCTTTCTTAAAGTCACCTCTTGCATACACAATAAAGAAATTTCATTGTAGAAATTATGAAAAAATTGTAGGTAAGTAGCAAATTATTTATTGAAATCACATGTTTGATAAACAAAAAGACATTTCGTTCAAGAAATTATGACAAAATTCTAAGTAAGTAACAAACTCGTTATTGTTTTCATGACTTAGATACACGATGAGGAAATTTAATTCAAGAAATTATGAAAAAATTCTCAGTAAGTAACAATATCTTTCTTGAAGTCAACTCTTGGATACACAATACGGAAATTTCATTCAAGAAATAATGAGAATATTTGTAAGTAAGTAGCAAATTCTTTCTTGAATTCACCTGCTGGATAAACAAAAAGACATTTCGTTCAAGAAATTATGAAAAAATCGCAAGTAAGTAACAAACTCTTTATTGTTTTCACCTCTTGGATATGCAATGCAGATATTTCATTCAATAAATTATGAAAAAATTGTAATCAAGTAACAAACTCTTTCCTGAAGTCACATCTTGGATACAAAATGCAAGAACTTCATTTAAGAAACTATGACAAAATTATAAATATGTAAGTAAAAAATTCTTTCTTGAAGTCACCTCTTGGATAAACAATGCAGAAATTTCATTTAAGAAATTATGAAAAACTTGTAATTAAGTAGCGAATTCTTTCTTGAATTCAGCTACTCGATAAACAAAAAGACATTTCGTTCAAGAAATTATGACAAAATTCTAAGTAAGTAACAAACTCTTTCTTGAAGTTACCTCTTGGATATACAATGCAGAAATTTCATTTAAAAATTATGAAAAAATTGTAATCAAGTAACAAACTCTTTCCGGAAGTCACCTCTTGGATACACAATGCAGAAACTTTATTTAAGAAATTATGAAAAAAAATGTAAGTAAGTAAGTAAGTAACAAATTCTTTCTTGAAGTCATTTCTTGGATACACAATACAGAAATTTCATTAAAAAAACTATGAAAAAAATTGTATGTAGGTAGCAAATTCTTTCTTGAATTCACCTGCTGGATAAACAAAAAGACATTTCGTTCAAGAAATTATGACAAAATTCCAAGTAAGTAACAAACTCATTATTGTTTTCACGACTTAGATACGCGATGTAGAAATTTAATTCAAGAAATTATGAAAAAATTCTCAGTAAGTAACAATTTCTTTCTTGAAGTCAACTCTTGGATACACAATACGGAATTTTCATTCAAGAAATTATGAAAATATTTGTAAGTAAGTAACAAACTCTTTATTGATTCCACATCTTGGATATACAGTACAGATGCTTCATTCGATAATTTAAGAAAAAATCGCAATTAAGTAACAAACTCTTTATTGTTTTCACCTCTTGGATATACAATGCGGATATTTCATTCAATAAATTATGAAAAAATTGTAAGCAAGTAACAAACTCTTTATTGATTTCACCTCTTGGATATACAGTACAGATACTTCATTAAAGAAACTATGAAAAAATTGTAAATAAGTAAGTAACAAATTCTTTCTTGAAGTCACCTCTTGGATACACAATGCGGATATTTCATTCAATAAATTATGAAAAATTGTAAGCAAGTAACAAACTCTTTCCTGAAGTCACATCTTGGATACACAATGCAGAAACTTCATTTAAGAAACTATGAAAAAATTGTAAATAAGTAAGTAACAAATTCTTTCTTGAAGTCACATCTTGGATACACAATGCAGAAATTTCATTAAAGAAATTATGAAAAAATTGTATGTAAGTAGCAAATTCTTTCTTGAATTCACCTGCTGGATAAACAAAAAGACATTTCGTTTAAGAAATAATGACAAAATTCTAAGTAAGTAACAAATTCTTTTTTGAAGTTACCTCTTTGATACACAATGTAGAAATTTCATTTAAGAAATTATGAAAAAATTGTAAGCAAGTAACAAACTCTTTCCTGAAGTCACCTCATCGATACACAATACAGAAACTTAATTTAAGAAACTATGAAAAAATTGTATGTAAGCAAGTAACAAATTCTTTCTTGAATTCACCTCTTGAGTACAAAACACATAAATTTCATAACAGAAATTATAAAAAAATTGTAAGCAAATAGCAAATTCTGTCTTGAATCCTCCTGCTGGATAAACAAAAAGACATTTCGTTCAAGAAATTATAACAAAATTCTAAGTAAGTAACAAACTCTTAATTGTTTACATGACTTAGATACACAGTACGGGAATGTAGATCTTGAAACTCTTAAACCATTACCAGTAAATACAAAGTTATCTCTTACAGTTATCTCGTCGATGCACAATACAGACATTACATTCAAGAAATTATGAACTTGCGTGTTAGTGCGCAAGAAACTCTATATTGATTTCATATCTTGGATATGCAGTAGAGATAATTCATTCAATAAATTATGAAAAAAACGCAAGTAAGTAACAGATTCTTTATTGTTTTCATCTCTTGGATATACAATACGAAAATTTTATTCAATAAATTATGAAAATTTATAAGCAATTAACAAATTCTTTGAAGTCACCTCTTGGATACGCAACACAGAAATTTCATATAAGAAATTATGAAAAAATTGCAAGTAAGTAGCAAAATCTTTCTTGAATTCACCTGCTAGATAAACAGAAAAACATTTCGTTCAAGACATTTTGAAAAAATTCTAAGTAAGTAACAAACTCTTTATTTCTTTCGCGACTTAGATACATGATGTAGAATTTATTCAATAAATTATAAAAAAAGGAAAGTAAGTAACAAAATCTTTATTGATTTCACCTCTTGGATACAAAAAAAGACATTTCATTCAAGAAATTAGGACAATTTCTAAGTAAGTAAAAAAACTCATTCTTGAATTCGCCGTTTGCATGCACAATACAAAAATTTCATTCTATGGGACCTCTAGACGTGCTTAAATACGTTTTGAAACTACATGATATTTGCTTGCCTTTCCTTGGTACCTTTTCAAACGAGCAGAGATTCCCCACTGGTTCTAACACATTGGAAAAAAGTGATCAGTACCAAAACTCCACGTTTTCAACCAGACTGTTTTTTTAGACAATCCATTTTTTTTAGGGGTCAATCAGAGACAGCGGAGATTGCTCAATATACGATAACTTGATTGGTGATTGGTTACACACCGCAACGGCGC